>NC_069499.1:1355742994-1356040494 GCF_027579735.1 Bombina bombina | reverse complement strand
CCCAATGACAGTCCAGCGCCAAAATACCAGGCAATTCTTCTCTGAACAAGGGAAGCAACAACCCCAGACGATCGTTTCGGCCTTCTGTGGGCCTCGTCAGTGAGGTGCAGTTGTATCTCTCTAAGGGCATGTGTGCACGGGGTCCACGTCTGGATTACCCATTACCCTTAGGGAGACCCAAGGGTAATTTACATATGCGGTTAACAGGGAGGAGAACTGCACCCCTGAGATAGAACAAAAGCTAGAATAACTTCCATGCCTGTTCATTTATATTGCAACTCAGGGTGCTCGTTCTTTTAGCACACTATGCCCCTTCACAGAGAAAAAATATCCTGTAGCATATCAGTCTGATCCTGCCCAATGACAGTCCAGCGCCGAAATACCAGGCAATTCTTCTCTGAACAAGGGAAGCAACAACCCCAGACGATCGTTTTGTAATTCTTTTATTAGAAAAATAATCATATATGCATATATACAAAATAAAATCATAATAACAAATGCAAACAATATATCTCTTGTTACAAAACTGAAATATTGACCCAAATTTTTGTCATCAGAAAAAAATCAAAATGCAAATATTAAACTTAAATAATCACACAAAATAAAATTAAACATATTTCAAATACAGACAAAAAAAAAAAAAAAAAAAAAAAAAAAAAAAAAAACCAACTAAATAATCCAATCCTTCCACTTCTTTGTCTTCCAGATGCCTTCAGAATCTAATTCCCCATATCGCCTCCTATCAAAAGAAAAATACAAAAACAACTTCCCACGGATCATACCCACACAATTACCTACAGTAACTACCTCTTTCTTAAAAATCAAAATATTACGCACATCCCACAACACCTCCTTCACACAACATGCCAACAACCATATCAATCTTGCTTTCTCCTTTTCCACACCACTTCCACACAAACCATACATCATCATATTAAAAGTAAAAAACTGCACTCCAGTCAAACCCTTAATCATCCTTTTCAAACTTCTCCAAACATCCCTAGCATACTCACAATTCCAAAACAAATGAATAACACTCTCGCTTTGAAAACAACCATCTCTAGGACACACTTCTGAAGCCACTAAACGACGCATTCTCTGAAAATCCCTTGTTGGCAAACACTTATGCACACTCATCCAACTAATATCTTTCTGCCTATTCATCAAATACTTATTACACACATTTTTCCATACCAACACACATTCATTTTCATTCAAACCCCCAATCAACTCAAGACCTTCCTTCTTCTCCAACATTTTCAACACCATTCTGTTTGCACACCACATCTCCCTACTAACATTCTCCAAACCATATTTTTTAATCCAACATTCCACCCTTACATAAAACCACGGAACAGCAAAACATACCGGTTTCTTTCTATCAATCTCAAATAAACCATATCGTCTTAAAACATTTCCACAAGCATACTTTACCATACAACCAGCCATGCTATCCTTACCACTCAGAACCACACACCTACTAACATATTTCACAGCCAAAAATCTCTCCACATTTGGAAAACCCTTACCACCAACATTCTTACTCTTAACAACAACATCTCTTTTCAAACGCTCCATACCAGAACTCCAGAAAAAAGAAAACAACACTCTCAAAATTCTCCGAAAAATCCTCTCAGGTGGCGGAAAAACTAACGCCAAATATAACATAATAGGAATCAAAACCGATTTAATAACTAACATTTTTCCTTCCAAAGATAAAGTCCTTAAAGACCAAAACTGAAGTTTTCTACTCACTTTATCAAAAACATTCTCCCAACTTTCCAAGCCTTTCAAATCCACATCAAATTTCACACCCAACACCTCAATTGCACCTTCAGTCACAGGCCATCCACAGGAATCAATCTCCCTATCATTACCAAAAACTTTAACTTTACACTTATTCCAATTAACTCTGAAACCACTTGCCATACAAAAACATTCAACTAAAGTTTTCACCCTCCTCAAACCAGCCTGAGTCTCACATACCACACTCACATCATCCATATACCCAATCACTTTTAAACACCTTCCATTACTACCAGGAACACTCACACCTCTAACTAATTTATCCTTCCTCAAACTAGTTAATAATGGCTCAATGACACATACAAATAACACAGGAGACAAAGGACATCCTTGACGCACTCCAGATTTAACACAAAATTCCTCAGTCAAAAAACCATTAACCTGGACTTGACTCACAATATCACTATACAAACATTTAAACCATCCAATAATCTTACCAGAAAAACCTAAACGTTCTAAAACATGAAACATAAAATCATGCACTACCCTATCATACGCTTTTTCAAAATCCACAATAGCAACAGCAACAGACCTCATCCTCTCCCTCACATACCACAGTACATCACGTAGTAACAACAAACTTTCAGAAATCTGACGCCCAGGAACAGCACACACTTGCTCTTCACCCACAACCTTACCAATCACTCCACGCATTCTATTTGCCAACACCTTTGCAATAACCTTATAGTCAACATTCAACAACGTAATCGGCCTCCAATTCCTCAAATCTCTCTTATCACCCTTTTTAAATAACAAAACAATCAAACCTTTCCTCATTGAAACAGGCAAAACATTCATTCTAAAAACAAACTTACAAACATCCAACATATCCACCCCAATCAAATTCCAAAAACAAGTATAAAATTCAACAGGCAAACCATCACAACCAGGTACCTTCCCATTCTTAAAACTCCTAACAACCTCTGCAATCTCATCCAAACTTAGATCCCTTTCTAACAAATCATTATCATATTTTTCCAACTTAACCTCAATGTTTTCCAACAACTCATTTTCCAATAAAACATCTCTTGTTTTTTCTTTATACAGCTCACTGTAAAACTCATGAACTTCACGCAAAACACCATCCGTACCATTAACTTCACACTCAACCTTATCAAAAACACTAACAAAACCAGTCTTTCCTTCAAAAGCTTTCTTAAAAAAATATTTACTACAAGACTCATCCTTTTCCATTTTCTCCAATCTTGCCATAAAAACAATTTTCTTTCCTTTTTCATGCATACACTTTTTAATTATCTTTCTTGCTTCAGCAATTTCCTCATGCACATCAATACCACAATTTCTCAATTCATACAAATACAACAACCTCAGATACCATTTATCATACAACTCCCTTTCCATTCTAGCTTTCTCACAGCCTTTCTTAATAAAAAACCTCTTTATTTCCACCTTCAACCATTCCCACCACATAAGCACATTACTAAAATCACATTTTCTTTCACGCCACCTTTCATACATCCAAACAAACTGACGCTTAAACTTCTCATCTTTTAACAAATCCACATTCAGTTTCCAAACACCCTTACCATACTTAATCTTCAAATCACAATTCACCTTACACATCAAAAGGGCATGATCCGTAAAGGGCATCCGCTTTAAAGAAAAATCATCAACACATAAAAATTTAGATAAAAAACAAAAATCAATTCGAGATTTTATCCCACCACTATCACTAAAGAAAGTAAAACCCTCCCCTGAAAAAGAAACAGACCCGAAGGCATCCTTCAAACCGAAAGATTTAAGCAAATCAAGTAAAAACTTCCCTGAGCTATCCACCCTACAATCACTCCCACCCTCTCTGTCCCCATTCTTAATAATACAATTAAAATCCCCAACCAAAAAAGTTGGCTCTCGACCTGGCAGAAAAAACTTTAAAGTTTCAAAATTAAGCAAACGTTCTACCCTATTTGGAGAAGCATATACATTAAACAAACGAAAAACAGTCCCACAAAAACTAAAACTAACCAAAAGTACCCGACCTGGGACAATATGAACTACATTAAGGATAGAAAAACTAAACCCCTTAAACAAAACTCCCAGCCCCCCATTCCTATCAGAAGAACAAGACCATACTTTAGGACCATATTCCCAGTCAGCACATTTAGGATGTTCAGAGAGACCACATTCCTGCAAACAAAAAATATTAGCAGAACATACAGATAATAATTTAAAAATTGCAGCTCTCCTTGCTAAAGTTGTCATACACCTGACATTAAGGGAAGAAATGGTCAGAAACATCACAAAAATAAATTAAAGAAAAACAAAAAAAGAAATAACATCAGGACTTCTTCTTTCCTTTCTTTTTCTTAGGACTCAAAGGAGATCCTTTAAATCTGCCTCTGTGACGTTCCGACCTCCTAGGCTCCCCCTTGCCAGCCTCATAACCAGTAACTTCAGCAAGTTGGTTCACATCTCTTTTATCTAGATAACCAACAGAAGAGGCATCAGAAAAGTCACCTATACACTGGCTTGAGTCAGAAGGAACGTCTTTAGTAGAGACAGAAGGAAACTCTGAAATTAAAGAGTCAGCATCACTTGTAGTATCTGGATCTGCACCCTTAACTACTGGAAGATTCAAATCAGGACTCTCCCATCCATCAGAATCCGGATCTATTTTTCGCTTGGAGGCAGATTTTTTCCCTTCAGTGTCCATATCCTCCTCAGAACTAGAGGACACAACAGCAGACCAATCAATGTTCTCCCCTTCACCAAGAACAGCATCAGGAGCAGCATCACAAGATGACTCAGTGAAGGAAACATTCTCTGTCCCAGGAACAGCAACAGTATCATCCACATTGGGCAACAGGGCTTCAAGAACATCTGAAGCAGCTATCACATTAGATGTAGCAAGATCCACTTCCTGAAGATGAGATTGGGCTTCCTCCACCTTCTCAGCCACAGGAACCACCACAGGAGCATCAGACACCTCTCCGACAGGGACCCCAAATGCAGATTTCTTGCACAAAAGAGGTAATATAGAGTTCAATGCCTCATCAGAGACCTCCTCCTCATTCACAGATGGCTCAACTGCAACTGAAGATGGTTTTTTTGCAACATCAGCATAGGAAGGCTTCACTCTATCAAGCCCCTGCAACATCATCAAAGGACACATCCTGCACAGATGACTTGAAGAACCACACAGGTCACAGGTCCGGCGTTTACTACAGTGGGCAACAAGATGATCCTCCTCACCGCAATTTCGACATCTGGCACCTGGGCAATTTTCAGCAATGTGACCAAACAGGTTGCAACTACGGCAAAAAAGAGGCATGTCATCATAGTATAGGAAACCTCTATTTCCACCAATGGCGAAAGTCTGTGGAGGGTGTTTCTTTCCACCAATACCTAATTCATCAGGCACAAACCGCACCCAGAACCTGCGCTTTCCATTGAAAGTCCCAAACTGATTCTTCAGCTTGCTACCTCCTTGAACATCATCAAAGTAGCGACAAAGAACCAGACGAATTTCCACATCATTGACCCAAGGGTTGTACATATGTACTGTCACCGGGATTCTTCTCTCCCTCTGCACACAGGCAACAAATTTCATGCCAACCAACTCTGGAGCAGCAGCCATATCAATAGTCCGTTGATAGCAGGTCTGTAAATAATGCTCATCGGTGAAAGCCACATCAAAAATCCCTCTTGAAGGGAATGACTGAACACAATGCAAACTTGCTCTTGGCATCTTCAAAACACCCTCCAAAACCACCTGCTGGACATGAGCCAAACCAATCTTCTCTCGAAAGTCCTCAGAAATCAACACCCGAAGTGTATGGGGAACATTTGGCACATTGGTAGCCATATTTGCCCTATTGCCTCTTTAGGCTGGATTTCAGAGCGTCCCCCCAAAAGCAGCATGTGGCTGAAGTCCAGGGACGATGCCACAAGGCCAAGGGGACGGCCCTACTACCCAGTTGCTCTACGCCTAAGGAGTAGCCACCCCCCCAATAGCAGCAGGAGCCCAAACCCCAAAGGGAAAGGACCCCAGGCCGAAGGAGCAGGTCTCCAGGCAGCAAACCAAGACCAAGACCAAGCACAGAAAACTGCACTTGATCCAAGCCAAAGGCCCGAGAAGCAACCTCTGCTGATCGTTTCGGCCTTTTGTGGGCCTCGTCAGTGAGGTGCAGTTGTATCTCTCTAAGGGCATGTGTGCACGGGGTCCACGTCTGGATTACCCATTACCCTTAGGGAGACCCAAGGGTAATTTACATATGCGGTTAACAGGGAGGAGAACTGCACCCCTGAGATAGAACAAAAGCTAGAATAACTTCCATGCCTGTTCATTTATATTGCAACTCAGGGTGCTCGTTCTTTTAGCACACTATGCCCCTTCACAGAGAAAAAATATCCTGTAGCATATCAGTCTGATCCTGCCCAATGACAGTCCAGCGCCGAAATACCAGGCAATTCTTCTCTGAACAAGGGAAGCAACAACCCCAGACGATCGTTTCGGCCTTCTGTGGGCCTCGTCAGTGAGGTGCAGTTGTATCTCTCTAAGGGCATGTGTGCACGGGGTCCACGTCTGGATTACCCATTACCCTTAGGGAGACCCAAGGGTAATTTACATATGCGGTTAACAGGGAGGAGAACTGCACCCCTGAGATAGAACAAAAGCTAGAATAACTTCCATGCCTGTTCATTTATATTGCAACTCAGGGTGCTCGTTCTTTTAGCACACTATGCCCCTTCACAGAGAAAAAATATCCTGTAGCATATCAGTCTGATCCTGCCCAATGACAGTCCAGCGCCGAAATACCAGGCAATTCTTCTCTGAACAAGGGAAGCAACAACCCCAGACGATCGTTTCGGCCTTCTGTGGGCCTCGTCAGTGAGGTGCAGTTGTATCTCTCTAAGGGCATGTGTGCACGGGGTCCACGTCTGGATTACCCATTACCCTTAGGGAGACCCAAGGGTAATTTACATATGCGGTTAACAGGGAGGAGAACTGCACCCCTGAGATAGAACAAAAGCTAGAATAACTTCCATGCCTGTTCATTTATATTGCAACTCAGGGTGCTCGTTCTTTTAGCACACTATGCCCCTTCACAGAGAAAAAATATCCTGTAGCATATCAGTCTGATCCTGCCCAATGACAGTCCAGCGCCGAAATACCAGGCAATTCTTCTCTGAACAAGGGAAGCAACAACCCCAGACGATCGTTTCGGCCTTCTGTGGGCCTCGTCAGTGAGGTGCAGTTGTATCTCTCTAAGGGCATGTGTGCACGGGGTCCACGTCTGGATTACCCATTACCCTTAGGGAGACCAAAGGGTAATTTACATATGCGGTTAACAGGGAGGAGAACTGCACCCCTGAGATAGAACAAAAGCTAGAATAACTTCCATGCCTGTTCATTTATATTGCAACTCAGGGTGCTCGTTCTTTTAGCACACTATGCCCCTTCACAGAGAAAAAATATCCTGTAGCATATCAGTCTGATCCTGCCCAATGACAGTCCAGCGCCGAAATACCAGGCAATTCTTCTCTGAACAAGGGAAGCAACAACCCCAGACGATCGTTTCGGCCTTCTGTGGGCCTCGTCAGTGAGGTGCAGTTGTATCTCTCTAAGGGCATGTGTGCACGGGGTCCACGTCTGGATTACCCATTACCCTTAGGGAGACCCAAGGGTAATTTACATATGCGGTTAACAGGGAGGAGAACTGCACCCCTGAGATAGAACAAAAGCTAGAATAACTTCCATGCCTGTTCATTTATATTGCAACTCAGGGTGCTCGTTCTTTTAGCACACTATGCCCCTTCACAGAGAAAAAATATCCTGTAGCATATCAGTCTGATCCTGCCCAATGACAGTCCAGCGCCGAAATACCAGGCAATTCTTCTCTGAACAAGGGAAGCAACAACCCCAGACGATCGTTTCGGCCTTCTGTGGGCCTCGTCAGTGAGGTGCAGTTGTATCTCTCTAAGGGCATGTGTGCACGGGGTCCACGTCTGGATTACCCATTACCCTTAGGGAGACCCAAGGGTAATTTACATATGCGGTTAACAGGGAGGAGAACTGCACCCCTGAGATAGAACAAAAGCTAGAATAACTTCCATGCCTGTTCATTTATATTGCAACTCAGGGTGCTCGTTCTTTTAGCACACTATGCCCCTTCACAGAGAAAAAATATCCTGTAGCATATCAGTCTGATCCTGCCCAATGACAGTCCAGCGCCGAAATACCAGGCAATTCTTCTCTGAACAAGGGAAGCAACAACCCCAGACGATCGTTTCGGCCTTATGTGGGCCTCATCAGTGAGGTGCAGTTGTATCTTTCTAAGGGCATGTGTGCACGGGGTCCACGTCTGGATTACCCATTACCCTTAGGGAGACCCAAGGGTAATTTACATATGCGGTTAACAGGGAGGAGAACTGCACTTTTCTCTGTGAAGGGGCATAGTGTGCTAAAAGAACGAGCACCCTGAGTTGCAATATAAATGAACAGGCATGGAAGTTATTCTAGCTTTTGTTCTATCTCAGGGGTGCAGTTCTCCTTTCTGTTAACCGCATATGTAAATTACCCTTAGGTCTCCCTAAGGGTAATGGGTAATCCAGACGTGGACCCCGTGCACACATGCCCTTAGAGAGATACAACTGCACCTCACTGACGAGGCCCATAGAAGGCCGAAACGATCGTCTGGGGTTGTTGCTTCCCTTGTTCAGAGAAGAATTGCCTGGTATTTCGGCGCTGGACTGTCATTGGGCAGGATCAGACTGATATGCTACAGGATATTTTTTCTCTGTGAAGGGGCATAGTGTGCTAAAAGAACGAGCACCCTGAGTTGCAATATAAATGAACAGGCATGGAAGTTATTCTAGCTTTTGTTCTATCTCAGGGGTGCAGTTCTCCTTTCTGTTAACCGCATATGTAAATTACCCTTAGGTCTCCCTAAGGGTAATGGGTAATCCAGACGTGGACCCCGTGCACACATGCCCTTAGAGAGATACAACTGCACCTCACTGACGAGGCCCATAGAAGGCCGAAACGATCGTCTGGGGTTGTTGCTTCCCTTGTTCAGAGAAGAATTGCCTGGTATTTCGGCGCTGGACTGTCATTGGGCAGGATCAGACTGATATGCTACAGGATATTTTTTCTCTGTGAAGGGGCATAGTGTGCTAAAAGAACGAGCACCCTGAGTTGCAATATAAATGAACAGGCATGGAAGTTATTCTAGCTTTTGTTCTATCTCAGGGGTGCAGTTCTCCTTTCTGTTAACCGCATATGTAAATTACCCTTAGGTCTCCCTAAGGGTAATGGGTAATCCAGACGTGGACCCCGTGCACACATGCCCTTAGAGAGATACAACTGCACCTCACTGATGAGGCCCATAGAAGGCCGAAACGATCGTCTGGGGTTGTTGCTTCCCTTGTTCAGAGAAGAATTGCCTGGTATTTCGGCGCTGGACTGTCATTGGGCAGGATCAGACTGATATGCTACAGGATATTTTTTCTCTGTGAAGGGGCATAGTGTGCTAAAAGAACGAGCACCCTGAGTTGCAATATAAATGAACAGGCATGGAAGTTATTCTAGCTTTTGTTCTATCTCAGGGGTGCAGTTCTCCTTTCTGTTAACCAAATATAAATATATATATGTGTGTATAAATATAAATATATATATGTGTGTATAAATATAAATATATATATATGTGTGTATAAATATATATATATGTGTATAAATATATATATGTGTGTATAAATATAAATATATATATATGTGTGTATAAATATAAATATATATATGTGTGTATAAATATATATATATATATATATATATATATATATATATATGTGTGTGTGTATAAATATAAATAGAAAAGAGTATGAGAGAGTAGGTAATATTGCTGAACCAAAAATAAGTAATATTCGCTGGTGCCACCCTTGATAATGAATTATACAAAAGTCAAACAGAGAGAATGTAATCACAACATATAATACTGTTGTGAAGAAAGCAAGGGATAAAGCAAGGCACACAGAATTTGGTAAATAATAAAATTTATTAATTCCTATTTAAATCCCAAACCACATGTATGTGGATCACAAAAGTGACAAGGTCAATCACAATCTAAAAGTGAGCATTCTTAACTAAATAAAAGCAAATTTCAAAGACTAAATGGTACTTGAAAGGCCAGGAACCTCTAAGCATACGTATGCTAATTGACTAGGGGTTAGGCCTAACCTACTATCTATTACATAGACAGGTAACATATAGAGAGCAAAAATCGTAAGCAAAATCAAGCATAAACATAAACATAATGGTAACAAGTCGACTCATAGAAAAGACATTTTCAACAAACAGATCAGAGGAAATGAACGGCAAATGTCTTATATAGCGTCTGAAAAGCAGACGTAGATAACTGCTGCTGGAGGTACAAGTTCACTTATTTTACTTAGCTGCTGTATTTGGATCCGTTATTCCGATTCAAAGTAGATGCAGCATTCAGCGCGTGTGACGTCACTTGCAGCCTGAGGTGTGGTTGTCAGCCTGCTGGCAATAGGTTCAATTGCGAGAGGTGTGTCCCAAACTCAGAGAATCCGTCCACTGGATTGGCCAGTTGCACAAGGTGAAAGAAACCAGGCTTCCACCGATGTTATGTAGCTAAGCACATACCAGGATGCACCGTATACTCAGAAAAGTATATTGAAACAGCCACACACAAAACCAAGCGATTTCTCAGCAAAAGGGTCTCTTATCCTTAAACACCTTCAGATAGATGTTACATGCTCAGTCCAGCGCAAGAAAGGAATCCACATTCTCCAGTAGCTAGCCGCTTTAACAAACACGCTCTTTCTCAGCATGCAGCATCAACATTGGGTCAGTTCCAAGGTAGAAATAAACTTGTACCAAAATGTCTTTACTTTGCTTTCTTTGAAAAATGCACACAAGAAAGACAGGAGTTGGTCGACCTCACTCCTGACTAGTACAGCACATAGGTGCTAAGGTTACACAAAGTGCCAACGCACGTTTCACCCCTGCAGCAAGATTTGTGTCTAAGGGGTTCATCAGGGCATACTATTCCATACCGGATATCCTCTTTATATAGACCCACCTGTGGCTCCACAGGTCATCTACTTGCTAATACACCTGCTAATCTCTTAAAGCTGTATATAGCAGGATGCCCTGTTCAATAATACATGTATTAATAGTTAAAAAGACCAAAAAATGAAAGCTTTGTTATTTCATACATTTTTAAATGAAATAGCTAAATTCCTAAGCCTTTCAAAGCAAAGCTAACAACAGCCTTTTGAAATGATCACCTCCAGATAACGGCGCACACTCTATCAGAGAAACATTTATAGAAAACTGGCAAACTCCAGCTTTTCGTTTAAACCTGTTGGGTATCTCGTTCCTAGTTTATAAATCCATTTTGCTTCTTTCTGCAAAAGGATTTTTTCATTATTGCCACCTCTACCATTAGTGATTCCTTTATCAATAATGATAAACTTTAAAGATTCCACGCTTCCTTTATGAAACATTTCAAAATGTCTCGCCACACTGGTGTCATTGCAATGAGCAATATCATCACAATGTTCTTGTACCCGGTCCTTTACAAGCCTCTTCGTTTTTCCTACGTAAAAGACCGGGCACGAGCATCTAAGAAGATATATTGCTCCCTCAGACTTGCAATTAAAGAAAAACTTTATATTGTAAGTCTTACCATCCTGTACAGAAAATTGTTTTGCGCTGTCCATGTGGACACAGTATACACAGTGTCCACATGGATAGCTGCCTATCCATGTGTATAAATATAAATATATATATATATATATGTGTGTATAAATATAAATATATATATATATATATATATATATATATATATATATATATATATATATATAAAACACGGAAGGGAACTGCACTCTCATACCGGACCGGGTACACATCCTATGACTATGCAACATGCTCAGCCCTGGGTGCCCTTTTTTTGTTTTCAGTTTGTTTGGATTTGAAAGCTTGCATTGTGTGGCTGTTTTAGGGTCTCAGGTATTGGAGAGGACCTTGACGTGGTACCTGAGCTTGTCCCATTTGGCCAGATGCGGTGACTAACCTTTCCAGTTTTGCTTTTAAATCTTAGCTGAGAGCTTGCAAGTGAGTGCTGGGTTTTCTCTGTGTGTTATATATATATATATATATATATATATATATATATATATATATATATATAAAATATATATCTCGAGCAAAGAAAAAATAATGCACAATCTAGTATTACATACAAGTGGATGGTTAAATATTTTGACCAAAGAAATTTTATTTGCAGGCAAATCTTCAGCTTTAGCCTTATACTTTTAATGAAAAGCTTAAGGAGCGCTATTCGACTAATCTAGTGTGCTCATTACACTCATATAGCAAGGGGTGAGTGAACTGCTGTGCTCAATCCTAATTACTGCGGTAAAACATAGAACTTTTTAAGACCTGAAGTAAACTATTATTATTATTATTATTAAAGAGACACTGTACCCAAAATTTTTCTTTTGTAATTCAGAAAGAACATGCAATTTTAAGCAACTTTCTATTTTACTCCTATTATCAATTTTACTTCGTTCTCTTGCTATCTTTATTTTAAAAAGAAGGCATCTAAGCTTGTTTTGGGTTCAGTACTCTGGACAGCACTTTTTTATTGTTGAATGAATGTATCCACCAATCAGCAAGGACAACCCAGGTTGTTCACCAAAAATGGGCCGGCATCTAAACTTACATTTTTGCATTTCAAATAAAGATACCAAGAGAATGAAGAAGATTTGATAAAAGGGGTAAATTAGAAAGTTGCTTAAAATGTCACGCTCAATCTGAATTACAAGAGAAAAAATTTGGGTACAGTGTCCCTTTAATAGTATAGCACAGAACGACATGAAGAGCTCTTGCACACCATCTGCTTAGCGCACAATTGGCTTAGTGCTCAAACGATATCTGACATGAATTTAACTGCACAGTCCCATAATTTATTACGTAAGAGAGATGTAGCTATCTGACATGCAGATGTCAGTGCACACTACACTATTGCTCAAGTACTAAAAACTACCCTGGACTTGTAATATGAGCTCACAAATATAAGCACTAATAATTGTGCCTGAGCAATGTTAACGCCCAATAGTGCTAATATTTTTTACCTCCACTTGTAATCCAGCTCTATATGGGGATATTACTATTGATGGGCGAATGTTTTGCAACATTCGAAAAAAGAAACAAATTTTAACACATTCGTTTGTTTCGAATTTCGAATGTTTGTACAACATTCTAACATTCGTTTAATGTAATTTCTAATGCTTTGTTTAAATGCAGTATTAGATTAGAATTTTACGAATAATTAAATTTGAATGATGCACTATTGGAATTCGAACAATTTGAATTTGTTTATTTGTAATAGTATTTCTAATGCTTTCTGTAAATGTTATATTCAAATTAGGCAATATTCGAAATAGAAACATTCAAATTGATATATTTCTATTTATTATGTATCAATTTACTAAATTCCCTGATGAACTATTGAACTTCTGGATAGCATTTGTTAAATCAAATGTTACATTCGAAATTTAGATTTAGAATGTGGACATTCGATCGAATTATAAACATTTGAATTTAAAAGTGACATTTAAAGACTGTAAATAGCATTTGATTCTAGAATTTTTAAGAATATTCATTCTTATCAGCATTCGATTATGTAAATTAAATTTCTACTATAACATTCAAATTCGAATATAAACACATTCGCCCATCCCTAGATTTTACATATTGTTGCTATTTTAAATGTTTGTGGGCTAATAAGGAACCACAGTAAAACCCCTTTAACCTTAGACACCAATTACTAAGATGAGTGAATTATTTGGTGTTCTCTAGTATATATGATGTCAGTTGGTGTCATCTTTCTGTTGTACATTTTTCCTTTTCCTATGACTTGAAGTGGCAGTTTTAAAAGTGATATTGTCTGTTATGCCAGAGTTGTATAATGACTTTTTCTTTCATGATTCAGATAGAGGGGTAAATTTATCCGGCGAGCCTTCTAAAGACAGCTGCTCGATAATCTGTCGGCCTGCTCTGAGGTGGTGGACAGATATCAACCCGATCGAATACGATCGGGTTAACACCCCCTGCTAGCGGCCTATTGTGCTGGTGCAATGATAAATGCCGACAGTGTATGCTGTAGGCATTTATCTAAGTGCAGCGGACATGATGCGCTACATCGTATCATGTCCGCTCACACTTTAGTAAATTTACCCCAGAGAATACAATTTTAAACAGCTTTCTAATTTACTTCTATTATCTAATTTGTTTCATTCTCTTGGTATCATTTGTTGAAGGAGCAGCAATGAACTAATGGTTTCTAACTGAATGGATGGGTGAGCCAATCACAAACAATCAATATATATATATATATATATATATATATATATATATACTGTATATATGCAGCCACCAATCAGCAGCTAGAACCTAGGTTCTCTGCTGCTCATGAGCTTGCTTAGATAAACATTTCAGCAAAGGATAACAAGAGAAGGAAGCAGATTAAATAATAGAAGTAAATTGGAAAGTTGTTTAAAATGGTATTCTCTATCTGAATCATGAAAGAAAATTTTTGGGTTTATGTCCTTTTAAGTTACTAGAAACATAACTGAGGATAAAAACAGCCCAGCTCAGAGAATTCCTTGTCACTTTTGGTTTTGTTCACTAAGCGCACTACATATATATTGCAGTAAATAGAATATAGTTCTGGGCACTAGTTCCAAGTAAAAATACCCAGAGTGACTGAGTTATTTATTTCATTTTATTGTATTGTGCGTTGCACTATAAGCTGTATTTGTTCTTTGATTTTTTTTTATTTTTTTTTGCATTTTCCTGGAGTGAAGTCATCATTTTTTTTTTAACTTCTTTGGTTCTAATAGGTGGAGCAAAGAACCACAGAATGTTTTGTTATTCTGAGTTAGTAACACCCTTTTTATCAACACATGAAACCTTCTTGATAAATATTTTTCACTTTTATCAGTTACCTTCATTCATTTTGTACTGGCCATAATAACGTGTACGGTAGATTTGAAGATCTCTTTTAACTAATAAATTCACTTATTTACTTGTATCTAAATTTTGTAAATCATCAAGCAAATGTTAACCCCTTCATGCTGGGGGCAACTGTTTAACAAAGATCTGATGTAAACATTTGCTTGAAAAAATGAAATCAAGTGATCATCGAGCAGAACACCAAAAAAGTTAGGACGTTCCATGCCGTCCTACAGGCGTTTAAGCCCAGTACTTTTAGGATGGCGTGAAACGTCCTAACATTGTCTAGGGGTCCATTTCTCTCAAATGTTTTTATGTTTAATTAAAATGTATTTAAAAAATGTATAACAGGAATAAAACAATAGCACTGTGAGTGTTTATAGTACCTTTATATATGTGTGCTGGTTCTTAACATGCCTGAGCTCGCATATGTCATAACTAAGGCTACAAATTCTTAGTTCTCTACATGACATGGCCTTTAAAGGCAGATAAAACAGTCTGCTTCATTGTTATAATAAAAAAGCATTAAGCAGTGGGTTATACTCAATAAAAAAAACAACGTAAAGGGATATGAAACCCAAACATTATTTTCATTATTCATTAGAGCATGTGATTTTAAACAACTTTCTAATATACTTCTATTATCAAATATTCGTTTGTTTTCTAGCCATCTTTTGTTGAAAAGCAGGGACATATGCTTAGGCGCTGGACCATTTCTGAAGCATTATATGGCAGCAGTTTTGTAATAATGCTATCCATTTGCAAGAACACTAGACGGCAGCATTATTTCCTGCCATGCAGTGCTCAGATCTACCTAGGTATCTCTTCAACACAGAAATCAAGGGAACAAAGCAAATTTGATAAAAGTAGTAAATTGGAAACTTTATAATATGGAATGCTCTGTCTGAACCCCACAATATTTTTGGGGTTTTTATATCCCTTTAAGTTCTCAGAATGTGAGCTTCCTTATGTCACTATAGGCAGTGCTGTTTTTTACACTTTCTTTTTATGGTTACTTTGATTTCATATGTATATATTTATTTTTTTAAACTAGGGGAGGATATAAGTGCATAGCCAATCGCTAAAGCACTAGCAGACTTCTAGATTAGACAAATATCTGCCAGGCCCAGGAATTAGAAACATCAAGCACATAAGACACAGAATGTATTTTTGCTAAGCTTGTATTACACATACACGTCGTGCTTTATGCTATTGTTTTTCTCTAGGTAGGGCAGAAACCTCCGGCTCTTGGCTTCTCCCCAAAGCTTGTGTCAGTGGAGTTGCTGGCAAATAAATTACACAAAATGCTGCACATTCTCACTATGGGGATTCTGGAAACATTCTCTCTTAGATTTGCAGCAAACAATCAGATAGATTACGAGTTTGGCGTTATGAGTGAAAAAGCATCGTTATGCTTCATGACGCTGCTTTTTCCCTAACGCTGCTATTACAAGTCTTGTCGGTATAGCTGTACCGCACACCTTTTTTGGCCGTCACGCAACGTTCAGTACCGCACTTTAAAAAGTCCTTTTTCAATGGGACTTCCATAGCGCCGGTATTCCGAGTTTTGCTGTGAGGCCAAAAAGTGAGCGGTACACCCTATACCGACAAGATCCGTACCGCCATCTAAAGTCAGTAGTTATGAGTTTTACGTTGCAAAGCTGTAACATAAAACTCATAACTAAAGTGTTAAAAAGTACACTAACACCCATAAACTACCTATTAACCCCTAAACCGAGGCCCTCCCGCATCGCAAACACTAAATTAAAATTATTAACCCCCTAATCTGCCGCTCCGGACATCACCACCACTAAATAAAATTATTACCCCTATTCCACCGCTCCCCGACATCGTTGCCACTATAATAAACCTATTAACTCCAAAACCGCCACCCTCCCGCATCGAAAACACTATTTAAAGATTATTAACCCCTATCTGCCATCCGCCCACACCGCCACTATAATAAACCTATTAACCACTAAACCACAAGCCCCCCAAAACGAAATATACTAAAATAAATTATTAACCCCTAAACCTCTGACCTCCCACATCACTAACTCTACATAAATATATTAACCCCTAACCCTAACGTAACCCTAAGTCTAACCCTAACCCTAACGTAACCCTAAGCCTAACACCTAACTTAAATATAATTAAAATAAAGCTAAATAAACCTTACAATGAAATAATTCCTATTTAAAACTAAATACATACTTACCTGTAAAATAAAACCTAAGCTAGCTGCAATATAACTAATAGTTATGTTGTTGCTATCTTAGGTTTTATTTTTATTTTACAGCTAAGTTTGTATTTATTTTAACTATTATTAACTATTTAATAACTACCTATTTAAAATAAATAAAAAGTTACCTGTAAAATAAAACCTCACCTGCCTTACACTAAAAACTAACATTACAATAAAATAAAATAAATTAAATTATTAAAATACAATTTTCTAACTTACAAATAAACAAACACTAAATTACAAAAAATAAAAATCGAAATTATCAAAAATAAAATGAATTACTCCTAATCTAATAGCCCTAGCAAAATAAAAACGCTCCCCCCAAAATAAAAAAACCCTATCCTACACTAAACTGCCAATGGCCCTTAAAGGGGCCTTTTGCGGGGTATTGCTCCAAAGAAATCAGCTCTTTTACCTGTAAAAAAACTGAAAAGGGCATTTGAATGGGCATTGCCCTTAAAAAGGCATTTAACTCTTTTACATTGCCCAAACCCTTAGCTAAGAAACAAAACACCCAAAAAACCCTTAAAAAAACCTAACACTAACCCCCGACGATCCACTTACAGTTATCGAAGTCCGGACATCCATCCTCATCCAGCCGGCGAAGTCCTCATCCAAGCAGAAAGAATTCTTCATCCAGGAAGCCTCTTTGATCTTCATCCATCCGGCGAAGTCCTCATGCAAGCGAGAAGAAGTCTTCATCCAGACGGAATCTTCTATCTTCATCCATCTGGTGCGGAGTGGGTCCATCTTCAAGACACCCGGCACGGAGCATCCTCTTCTTACGGTCATCGCTGGAAAATGAAGGTTCCCTTTAAGTGACGTCATCCAAGATGGTGTCCCTTACATTCCTATTGGCTAAAATATTTCTATCAGCCAATAGGAATTAAAGGGGAAAAAATCATATTGGCTGTTGCAATCAGCCAATAGGATTGAGCTTTCATACTATTGGCTGATTGGAACAGCCAATAGAATGAGAGCTCAATCCTATTGGCTGATTGGATCAGCCAATAGGATGAAAGCTCAATCCTATTGGCTGATTGCAACAGCCAATAGGATTTTTCCCTTTAATTCCTATTGCTTGATAGAAATCTTTCAGCCAATAGGAATGTAAGGGACGCCATCTTGGATTATGTCACTTAAAGGGAACCTTCATTTTCCAGTGAGGACTGTTGAAGAGGATGCTCCGCACCGGATGTCTTGAAGATGGACCCGCGCCGGATGGATGAAGATAGAAGATGCCATCTGGATGAAGTCTTCTTCTCGCTTGGATGAGGACTTCGTCGGCTGGATGAGGATGGATGTCCGGATTTCGATAACTGTAAGTGGATCGTCGGGGGTTAGTGTTTTAAGGGCCCTTTTCAGTTTAGTGTAAGCTAGGGTTTTTTTTATTTTGGGGTGGCTTTTTTATTTTGATAGGGCTATTAGATTAGGAGTAATTCGTTTTTATTTTTGATCATTTCTTTTTTTATTTTTTGTAATTTAGTGGGGGGGTTTGTAAGTTAGAAAATTGTATTTTAATAATTTAATTTATTTTATTTTATTGTAATGTTAGTTTTTAATGTAAGGCAAGTTAGATTTTATTTTACAGGTAACTTATTTTAACTAGGTAGTTATTAAATTGTTAATAACTATTTAATAACTAGTCTACCTAGTTAAAATAAATACAAACTTAGTGAAATAAAATAAAACCTTAGCTAGCTACAATATAACTATTAATTATATCGTAGCTATCTTACGGCTAGATTACGAGTTTTGCGGTATGAGTGAAAAAGCAACGTTAAGGCTCTTTTCTCCTGTTAAGTGTGGTCAGTCCACGGGTCATCATTACTTCTGGGATATTATCTCCTCCCCTACAGGAAGTGCAAGAGGATTCACCCAGCAGAGTTGCTATATAGCTCCTCCCCTCTACGTCACCTCCAGTCATTCTCTTGCACCCAACGAATAGATAGGTTGTGTGAGAGGACTGTGGTGATTTAATTAGTTTATTACCTTCAATCAAAAGTTTGTTATTTTATAATAGCACCGGAGTGTGTTATTCATTCTCTGGTAGAATTTGAAGAAGAATCTACCGGAGTTTTTTCTATGATTTTAGCCGGAGTAGTTAAGATCATATTGCTGTTTCTCTGCCATCTGAGGAGAGGTAAACTTCAGATCAGGGGACAGCGGGCAGATTAATCTGCAAAGAGGTATGTAGCAGTTTGTTATTTTCTGACATGGAATTGATGAGAAAATCCTGCCATACCGTTATAATGTAAACTCAGCCTTAAATGCAGTAGATGTAGCTGGTATCAGGCTGTCATGTATGTATATTTTACACTTCAGTATTCTGGGGAATGGTACTTCACTGGATTTATACTGTATGCATAGACTTAACCTAATTTGCAGGGACTTGCAATAGGTTTTATATAACAATTAATTTATTGAGGTTAAACGTTTTTTTGCTGGCATGTAAAAACGTTTATTTCTCTGAGGTACTGGGTGAAAAAATGTTTTGGGCACTATTTTTTCCACTTGGCAATAGTTTTGTTTAAATTAAAGCAGTTCACTGATCTCTCTCACTGTTATGTGTGAGGGGGAGGGGCCATTTTTGGCGCTTTTACTACGCATCAAAAAACTCAGTCAGAGGTTCATTTTCTTCCTGCATGATCCGGTTCATCTCTACAGAACTCAGGGATCTCCAAAGCCTTTTTTTGAGGGAGGTAATCATCACAGCAGAGCTGTGAAGATTGTAGTTGACTGTGATAAAAAACGTTTATTTGTGTATTTTTTCTGCTGCCTGGGTTAGTTATCCTTTGCTAATGGGAACAATCCTTTGCTAAAATTGTATATTTCTGACAAAGATTGATGCTATAACTTAATTATTTTCAACTGTCATAATTTTTCTGTGCTTCTTATAGGCACAGTTCGTTTTCATATTATTGTAAATTACTTGAAAAAGCATTTCCAAGTTGCTAGTTAATTGCTAGTGTGTTAAACATGTCTGATTCAGAGGAAGATACATGTGCTATATGTGCTAATGCCAAAGTGGAGCCCAATAGAAGTTTATGTACTAACTGTATTGATGCTACTTTAAATAAAAGTCAATCTGTACAAATTGAACATATTTCACCAGACAACGAGGGGAGAGTTATGCCGACTAACTCGCCTCACGTGTCAGTACCTGCATCTCCCGCTCGGGAGGTGCGTGATATTGTAGCGCCGAGTACATCTGGGCGGCCATTTCAAATCACATTACAGAATATGGCTACTGTTATGACTGAAGTTTTGGCTAAATTACCAGAACTTAGAGGCAAGCGTGATCACTCTGGGGTGAGAACAGAGTGCGCTGATAATATTAGGGCCATGTCAGACACTGCGTCACAGGCGGCAGAACATGAGGACGGAGAACTTCATTCTGTGGGTGACGGTTCTGATCCAAATAGATTGGATTCAGATATTTCAAATTTTAAATTTAAGCTGGAAAACCTCCGTGTATTACTAGGGGAGGTGTTAGCGGCTCTGAATGATTGTAACACAGTTGCAATACCAGAGAAAATGTGTAGGTTGGATAAATATTTTGCGGTACCGGCGAGTACTGATGTTTTTCCTATACCTAAGAGACTTACTGAAATTGTTACTAAGGAGTGGGATAGGCCCGGTGTGCCGTTCTCACCCCCTCAGATATTTAGAAAAATGTTTCCAATAGACGCCACCACACGGGACTTATGGCAAACGGTCCCTAAGGTGGAGGGAGCAGTTTCTACTTTAGCTAAGCGTACCACTATCCCGGTGGAGGATAGCTGTGCCTTTTCAGATCCAATGGATAAAAAATTAGAGGGTTACCTTAAGAAAATGTTTGTTCAACAAGGTTTTATATTGCAACCTCTTGCATGTATTGCGCCTGTCACGGCTGCAGCAGCATTTTGGTTTGAGTCTCTGGAAGAGACACTTCAATCATCTACACTAGATGAGATTACAGACAAACTTAAAGCCCTTAAGTTAGCTAACTCATTTATTTCAGATGCCGTAGTACATTTAACTAAACTTACGGCTAAGAATTCCGGATTTGCCATTCAGGCACGCAGAGCACTGTGGCTAAAATCCTGGTCAGCTGATGTTACTTCTAAATCTAAATTGCTTAATATACCTTTCAAAGGGCAAACCTTATTCGGGCCCGGGTTGAAAGAGATTATCGCTGACATTACAGGAGGTAAAGGCCATGCCCTGCCTCAGGACAAAGCCAAACCTAGGGCTAGACAGTCTAATTTTCGTTCCTTTCGTAATTTCAAAGCAGGAACAGCATCAACTTCCTCTGAACCAAAACAGGAAGGAGCTGTTGCTCGCTACAGACAAGGCTGGAAACCTAACCAGTCCTGGAACAAGGGCAAGCAGGCCAGGAAACCTGCTGCTGCCCCTAAGACAGCATGAATCGAGGGCCCCCGATCCGGGACCGGATCTAGTAGGGGGCAGACTTTCTCTCTTCGCCCAGGCTTGGGCAAGAGATGTTCAGGATCCCTGGGCGTTAGAGATCATATCTCAGGGATACCTTCTGGACTTCAAATCCTCTCCCCCAAGAGGGAGATTTCATATGTCAAGGTTATCAACAAACCAAATAAAGAAAGAAGCGTTCCTACGCTGCGTACAAGATCTTTTATTAATGGGAGTGATCCATCCAGTTCCGCGGTCGGAACAAGGACAAGGTTTTTACTCAAATCTGTTTGTAGTTCCCAAAAAAGAGGGAACTTTCAGGCCAATCTTGGATTTAAAGATCCTAAACAAATTCCTAAGAGTTCCATCGTTCAAGATGGAAACGATTCGAACAATTTTGCCCATGATCCAAGAGGGTCAGTACATGACCACAGTGGATTTAAAGGATGCTTACCTTCACATACCGATTCACAGAAATCATTACCGGTATCTAAGGTTTGCCTTTCTAGACAGGCATTACCAGTTTGTAGCTCTTCCATTCGGACTGGCTACGGCTCCAAGAATCTTCACAAAGGTTCTGGGTACTCTTCTGGCGGTACTAAGACCGCGAGGAATTTCGGTAGCTCCGTACCTAGACGACATTCTGATACAAGCTTCAAGCTTTCAAACTGCCAAGTCTCATACAGAGTTAGTACTGGCATTTCTAAGGTCGCATGGATGGAAGGTGAACGAAAAGAAGAGTTCTCTCTTTCCACTCACAAGAGTTCCCTTCTTGGGGACTCTGATAGATTCTGTAGAAATGAAGATTTACCTGACAGAAGACAGGTTAACAAAGCTTCAAAATGCATGCCGTGTCCTTCATTCCATTCAACACCCGTCAGTAGCTCAATGCATGGAGGTGATCGGCTTAATGGTAGCGGCAATGGACGTAGTACCCTTTGCACGCCTACATCTCAGACCGCTGCAATTGTGCATGCTAAGTCAGTGGAATGGGGATTACTCAGATTTGTCCCCCACTCTGAATCTGAATCAAGAGACCAGAAATTCTCTTCTATGGTGGCTTTATCGGCCACACCTGTCCAGGGGGATGCCATTCAGCAGGCCAGACTGGACAATTGTAACAACAGACGCCAGCCTACTAGGTTGGGGCGCTGTCTGGAATTCTCTGAAGGCTCAGGGACTATGGAATCAGGAGGAGAGTCTCCTTCCAATAAACATTCTGGAATTGAGAGCAGTTCTCAATGCCCTTCTGGCTTGGCCCCAGTTAACAACTCGGGGGTTCATCAGGTTTCAGTCGGACAACATCACGACTGTAGCTTACATCAACCATCAGGGAGGGACAAGAAGCTCCCTAGCAATGATGGAAGTATCAAAGATAATTCGCTGGGCAGAGTCTCACTCTTGCCACCTGTCTGCAATCCACATCCCGGGAGTGGAGAACTGGGAGGCGGATTTCTTAAGTCGTCAGACTTTTCATCCGGGGGAGTGGGAACTTCATCCGGAGGTCTTTGCCCAGATACTTCGACGTTGGGGCAAACCAGAGATAGATCTCATGGCGTCTCGTCAGAACGCCAAGCTTCCTCGCTACGGGTCCAGATCCAGGGATCCGGGAGCGGTTCTGATAGATGCTTTGACAGCACCTTGGACCTTCGGGATGGCTTATGTGTTTCCACCCTTCCCGATGCTTCCTCGATTGATTGCCAGAATCAAACAGGAAAGAGCATCAGTGATTCTAATAGCACCTGCATGGCCATGCAGGACTTGGTATGCAGATCTAGTGGACATGTCATCCTGTCCGCCTTGGTCTCTACCTCTGAAACAGGACCTTCTGATCCAGGGTCCATTCAAACATCAAAATCTAACTTCTCTGAAGCTGACTGCTTGGAAATTGAACGCTTGATTTTATCAAAACGTGGGTTTTCTGAGCCAGTTATTGATACCTTAATACAGGCTAGGAAGCCTGTTACCAGAAGGATTTACCATAAAATATGGCGTAAATACTTATATTGGTGCGAATCCAAGAGTTACTCATGGAGTAAGGTTAGGATTCCAAGGATATTGTCTTTTCTACAAGAAGGTTTAGAAAAGGGGTTATCCGCTAGTTCTTTAAAGGGACAGATTTCAGCTCTGTCCATTCTTTTACACAAACGTCTGTCAGAAGTTCCGGACGTTCAAGCTTTTTGTCAGGCTTTAGCTAGGATCAAGCCTGTGTTTAAAACTGTTGCTCCGCCATGGAGTTTGAACTTAGTTCTTAATGTTTTACAGGGTGTTCCGTTTGAACCCCTTCATTCCATTGATATCAAGTTGTTATCTTGGAAAGTTCTGTTTTTAATGGCTATTTCCTCGGCTCGAAGAGTCTCTGAGTTATCTGCCTTACATTATGATTCTCCTTATCTGATTTTTCATTCAGACAAGGTAGTTCTGCGTACTAAACCTGGGTTCCTACCTAAGGTGGTCACTAACAGGAATATCAATCAAGAGATTGTTGTTCCATCTTTGTGTCCTAATCCTTCCTCGAAGAAGGAACGTCTGCTACACAATCTAGATGTAGTCCGTGCCCTGAAATTTTATCTACAGGCAACTAAGGAGTTTCGTCAAACGTCTTCCCTGTTTGTCGTTTATTCTGGTCAGAGGAGAGGTCAAAAAGCTTCGGCTACCTCTCTCTCTTTTTGGCTTCGTAGCATAATACGATTAGCCTATGAGACTGCTGGACAGCAGCCTCCTGAAAGAATTACAGCTCATTCTACTAGAGCTGTGGCTTCCACTTGGGCCTTTAAGAATGAGGCTTCTGTTGAACAGATTTGCAAGGCTGCAACTTGGTCTTCTCTTCATACTTTTTCCAAATTTTACAAATTTGACACTTTTGCTTCTTCGGAGGCTGTTTTTGGGAGAAAGGTTCTTCAGGCAGTGGTTCCCTCCGTATAAAGAGCCTGCCTGTCCCTCCCGTCATCCGTGTACTTTTGCTTTGGTATTGGTATCCCAGAAGTAATGATGACCCGTGGACTGACCACACTTAACAGGAGAAAACAAAATTTATGCTTACCTGATAAATTCATTTCTCCTGTAGTGTGGTCAGTCCACGGCCCGCCCTGTTTATTATGGCAGGCTAAAGATTTTTTTTTGGATTATACTCCAGTCACCACTACACCCTTGGGCTTCTCCTTTCTCGTTGGTCCTTTGGTCGAATGACTGGAGGTGACGTAGAGGGGAGGAGCTATATAGCAACTCTGCTGGGTGAATCCTCTTGCACTTCCTGTAGGGGAGGAGATAATATCCCAGAAGTAATGATGACCCGTGGACTGACCACACTACAGGAGAAATGAATTTATCAGGTAAGCATAAATTTTGTTTTTCACTACCGCTGGTATTACGAGTCTTGCAGGTATTTCTGTACCGCACACTTTTTTGGTCGTGACGCAACGTAACTACCGCAGCTTTCAAAAGGTCCTTTTTCAATGGGACTTCCTTTGCGCCGGTATTACAAGTTTGCCTGGGAGGCCAAAAAGTGAGCGGTACAGCCTATAACTACAAGATCCATACCGTAAACTGAAAGTCAGTAGTTATGGGTTTTATGCTACAACGCCGTAACATAAACATCATAACTAAAGTGCTAAAAAGTACACGAACACCAATAAACTGCCTATTAACCCCTAAACCGAGGCCCTCCCGCATCGCAAACACTAAAATAAAATTATTAACCCCTAATCTGCCGCTCCGGACATCGCCACAACTATAATAAACATATTAACCCCTAAACCTCCGCCCTCCCGCATCGTAAACACTAGTTAAATATTATTAACCCCTAATCTGCTGTCCCTAACATCGCTGCAACCTAAATTACTGTTATTAACCCCTAATCTGCCGTCCCTAACATTGCCGCCACTATACTAAAGTTATTAACCCCTAAACCTAACCCTAAGTCTAACCCTAACACCCCTAATTTTAATATAATTAAAATAAATCTAAATAAAAATTACTATCATTAACTAAATAATTCCTGTTTAAAACTAAATACTTACCTATAAAATAAAACCTAAGCTAGTTACAATATAACTAATAGTTACATTGTAGCTAGCTTAGGTTTTATTTTTATTTCATAGGCAAGTTTGTATTTATTTTAAATAGGTAGACTAGTTAGTAAATAGTTATTAACTATTTACTAACTACCTAGCTAAAATAAATACAAATTTACCTGTAAAATAAAACCTAACCTGTCTTACACTAACACCTAACCTTACACTACAATTAAATAAATTACATTAATTAAATACAATGAACTAAATTACAAAAACAAACAAACACTAAATTACACAAAATAAAAAAGAAATTATCAAATATTTAAACTAATTACACCTAATCTAATAGCCCTATCAAAATAAAAAAGCCCCCCCAAAATAAAAAAAACCCTAGCCTAAACTGAACTACAAATAGCCTTTAAACCCACCACATACACAACCAAACCCCACAAATAAAATCCTATCTAAAAAAACCTAAGTTCTTCATTGCCCTGAAAAGGGCATTTGTATGGGCATTTAGTTCTTATTCCGCCCAAACCCTAAGCTAAAATAAAACCCACCCAATAAACCCTTAAAAAACCTAACACTAACCACCGAAGATCCACTTACAGTTTTTGAAGATCCGACATCCATCTTCAACGAAGCGGCAGAAGTCTTTATCGAAGCCGGCAGAAGTCTTCATCCAAGCGGGCCGAAGTCTTCATCCAAGCCAGCAGAAGTCTTCATCCAGACGGCATCTTCTATCTTTATCCATCCAGCGCGCAGCGTCTCCATCTTCAAGACATCCAGTGCGGAGCATCCTCTTCAATCAATGTCTCTTCCAGAATGAAGGTTCCTTTAAGGGACGTCATCCAAGATGGCGTCCCTTGAATTCTGATTGGCTGATAGAATTCTACCAGCCAATCGGAATTAAAGGGTAAAAAACCCTATTGGCTGATGCAATCAGCCAATAGGATTGAGCTTCAATCCTATTGGCTGATCCAATCAGCCAATTGGATTGAGCTCACATTCTATTGGCTGTTCCAATCAGCCAATATAATGCAAGCTCAATTCTATTGGCTGATTGCATCAGCCAATAGGATTTTTTACCCTTTAATTCTGATTGGCTGATAGAATTCTATCAGCCAATCGGAATTCAAGGGACGCCATCTTGGATGACGTCCCTTAAAGGAACCTTCATTCTGGAAGAGACATTGATTGAAGAGGATGCTCCGCGCCGGATGTCTTGAAGATGGAGCCGCTCCGCGCCGGATGGATGAAGATAGAAGATGCCGTCTAGATGAAGACTTCTGCCGGCTTGGATGAAGACTTGAGCCCGCTTGAATAAAGACTTCTGCCGGCTTCAATGAGGACTTCTGCCACTTCGTTGAGGATGGATGTCGGCTCTTCAAAAACTCTAAGTGGATCTTAGGGGGTTAGTGTTAGGTTTTTTTAAGGGTTTATTTGGTGGGTTTTATTTTTAGCTTAGGGTTTGTGCGGAAAAGGTGCTAAATGCCCTTTTAAGGGCAATGTCCATCAAAATGCCCTTTTCAGGGCAATGGGGAGCTTAGGTTTTTTAGAAAGGATTTTATTTGGGGGGTTTGGTTGTGTGGGTGGTGGGTTTTACTGTTGGGGATTTGTTTGTATTTTTTTTTTACAGGTAAAAGAGCTGATTTCTTTGGGGCAATGCCCCGCAAAAGGCCCTTTTAAGGGCTATTGGTAGTTTAGTTTAGGCTGGGGGGGGGTTATTTTGGGGGGGCTTTTTTATTTTGATAGGGCTATTAGATTAGGTGTAATTAGTTTAAATATTTGATGATTTCTTTTTTATTTTGTGTAATTTAGTGTTTGTTTGTTTTTGTAATTTAGTTAATTGTATTTAATTAATGTAATTTATTTAATTGTAGTGTAAGGTTAGGTGTTAGTGTAAGGCAGGTTAGGTTTTATTTTACAGGTAAATTTGTATTTATTTTAGCTAGGTAGCTAGTAAATAGTTAATAACTACTGTATTTACTAACTAGTCTACCTAGTGAAAATAAATACAAACTTAGCTGTGAAATAAAAATAAAACCTAAGATAGATACAATGTAACTATTAGTTATATTGTAGCTAGCTTAGGGTTTATTTTATAGGTAAGTATTTAGTTTTTAATAGGAATTATTTAGGTATTAATTGTAATTTTTATTTAGATTTATTTTAATTATATTAAAGTTAGGGTTAGGTTTAGAGGTTAATAACTTTAGTATAGTTGCGGTGACATTAGGGGCGGCAGATTAGGGGTTAGTAAGTGTAGGTAGGTGGCGGTGACATTGAGGCCGGCAGATTAGGGGTTAAAAAGTGTAGGTAGGTGTCGGCGATGTTAGGGGCGGCAGATTAGGGGTTAATAAGTGTAGGTAGGTGTCGGCGATGTTGGGGCGGCAGATTAGGGGTTAATAAGTGTAATGTAGGTGTCTGCAATGTCAGGGGCAGCAGATTAGGGGTTAATAAGTGTAATGTAGGTGGCGGCGATGTCGGGGGCGGGGGTGTTTAGACTCGGGGTTTATGTTAGGGTGTTAGGTGTAAACATACATTTTCTTTCCCCATAGGAATCAATGGGGCTGCGTTACGGAGCTTTACACTACTTTATTGCAGGTATTAGGCATTTTTTTAGCTGGCTCTCCCCATTGTTGTCTATGGGGAAATCGTGCACGAGCACGTAAAACCAGCTCAAAGCAGCGCTAGTATTGGAGTGCGGTATGGAGCTCAATTTTGCTCAACGCTCACTTATTGCCTGCTAACGCCGGGTTTTTGTAATCCTGTAATAGCAGCGCTATAGGGAGGTGAGCGGTGGAAATAACTTGCAAGTTAGTACCGAGCCGCTCATAACGCAAAACTTGTAATCCAGCCGTATGTTTTTATTTTACAGGTAAGTATGTATTTAGTTTTAAATAGGAATTATTTAGGTAATAATTGTAAGGTTTATTTTGATTTATTTTAATTATATTTAAGTTAGGGGGTGTTAGGGTTAGATTTAGGCTTAGGGTTACGTTAGGGTTATGCTTAGGGTTAGGTTTAGTGGTTAATATATTTATTTAGTGTTAGTGATGTTGGAGGCCAGAGGATTAGGGGTTAATAACTGTAATGTAGGTGGCGGAGATGTTAAGGGTGGCAGATTAGGTGTTAATAAGTGTAATGTAGGTGGCTGCGATGTTAGGGGCAACAGATTAGGGGTTAATAATAAATATATGTAGGTGGCGGTGATATCGGGAGCGGCAGATTAGGGGTTAATAGTTTTATTTAGGTGGCGGCGATGCTATGGGCGGCAGATTAGGGGTGTGTAGACATGGTTTTTATGTTAGGGTGTTAGGTTTAAAGATAACTTTCTCTTTCCCCATAGACATCAATGGGGCTGCGTTACGGGGCTTTTGTTTTCGCCATCGCAGGTGTTAGGCTTCTTTTTTGCCTGCTCACCATTGATGTCTATGGGGAAATCGTGCACAAGCACGTCAAAGCAGTGCTTGTATTTTGGTGCGGTATGGAGCTCAACGCCACCATATCGCCCGCGCAAGCCTACTTTTTCAAAACCTTTAACCCCTTAAGGACACGGCCATTTTTCAATTTCTTTCCCTTAAGGACCAGGGCTATTTTTACATTTCTGCGGTGTTTGTGTTTAGCTGTAATTTTCCTCTTACTCGTTTACTGTACCCACACATATTATATACCGTTTTTCTCGCCACTAAATGGACTTTCTAAAGATACCATTATTTTCATCATATCTTATAATTTACTATTAAAAATATTATAAAATATGAGGAAAAAATGGAAAAAAACACACTTTTTCTAACTTTGACCCCCAAAATCTGTTACACATCTACAACCACCAAAAAACAACCATGCTAAATAGTTTCTAAAATTTGTCCTGAGTTTAGAAATACCCAATGTTACATCTTCTTTGCTTTTTTTGCAAGTTATAGGGCCATAACTACAAGTAGCACTTTGCTATTTCAAAACCACTTTTTTTCAAAATGAGCGCTAGTTACATTGGAACCCTGATATCTGTCGGGAATACCTAAATATCCCTTGACATGTATATATTTTTTTTTAGAAGACATCCCAAAGTATTGATCTAGGCCCATTTTGGTATATTTCATGCCACCATTTCACCGCCAAATGCGATCAAATAAAAAAAAAGTGTTCACTTTTTCACAAACTTTAGGTTTCTCACAGAAATTATTTACAAACAACTTGTGCAATTATGGCATAAATGGTTGTAAGTGCTTCTCTGGGATCCCCTTTGTTCAGAAATAGCAGACTTATATGGCTTTGGCGTTGCTTTTTGGTAATTAGAAGGCTGCTAAATGCCACTGCGCGCCACACGTGTTTTATGCCCAGCAGTGAAGGGGTTAATTAGGGCGCATGTATGGAGCTTGTAGAGTTAATTTTAGCTTTAGTGTAGTGTAGTAGACAACCCAAAGTATTGATCTAGGCCCATTTTGGTAAATTTAATGCCACCATTTCACCGCCAAATGCGATCAAATTTAAAATAAATGTAATTTTTTTCGCAATTTTAGGTTTCTCACTGAAATTATTTACAAACAGCTTGTGCAATTATGGCACAAATGGTTGTAAATGCTTCTCTGGTATCCCCTTTGTTCAGAAATAGCAGACATATATGGCTTTGGCAATGCTTTTTGTTAATTAGAAGGCTGCTAAATGCCGCTGCACATCACACGTGTATTATGGCTAGCAGTGAAGGGGTTAATTAGGGATCTTGTAGGGAGCTTGCAGGGTTAATTTTAGCTTTAGTGTAGAGATCAGCCTCCCACCTGACACATCAGACCCACTGATCCCTCCCAAACAGCTCTCTTCCCACCCCCACCCCACAATTGTCCCGCCATCTTAAGTACTGGCAGAAAGTCTGCCAGTACTAAAATAAAAGGTATCTTTTTTTTCTTCTTTTTTTTGGGAGCATATTTACATATGCTGCTGAGTAGGATCCCTCTTAGCCCCAAACCTCCCTGATCCCACCCCCAAACAGCTCTCTAACCCTCCCCCTCTACATTATTGGGAGCCATCTTGGGTTCTGGCAGCTGTCTGCCAGTACCCAGTTTACAAAAAAATGTATATTTTTTATTTTTTCCCCACTTTTCTGTAGTGTAGCTTCCCCCCCCCCAAGACTAAACCCCCACACCCTCCCAGATCCCTTCGATTAACATATTTATCCCCCCTCTCTCCCTCTAAATAGAAACCACTGTTCCATAGTGTAATGGTTCCCACCCGCTCCCTCCCCGTGCACGCGCCCGCCCGCCTCCCCTGTGCACGCGCGCGCGTCCGTGCGCGCCCCCCAGCAATCCCGCCCACGATCCCGCCCACCGGTAAGCCATCGATCGCCGCCCACCCGCCTCCCACGTCTGCTCCCACCAACCAACGATCGCGGCATTGATGTCCGGTGCAGAGAGGGCCACAGAGTGGCTCTCTCTGCATCGGATGGGGAAAAATGTTATTGCAGTGATGCCTCGATATCGAGGCATCACTACAATAACCGGAAAGTGGCTGGAAACGATCAGGATCGCTTCCAGCCGCTTTCAACCCCAACGTCGTACAGGGTACGTCGCTGGTCTTTAAAGACCAGTTTGTGCAAGACGTACCCTGTACGACGCGTGTCGTTAAGGGGTTAATAGCAGTGCTATAGGGAGGTGAAATAACGCCACTTTTGTGGCGGTCGTTATTTTCCCTATAGCGCTGAAAACTCGTAATCTAGCTGAATGTGTTGTTGATATGTTAATCCAATGCAAGATTGCAGAAAAATGTTGTAATTACAAGTAGTTTACCATCCTTTTAGGTATTAATTGGAACATGGGGGTCAATTTAGTTAAGCAGGGAAAGGATGCAGTAGTACCTTTCTGGGGCTTTTTGTAAAGAGAGAGGAACAAGGTAAAGTTAAAGATTAAAAAAAACAACACACAGTTGGTAGTAAAAATAAGTACTATTTACTAGGGATGCACCGATACCGATACCAAGTATTTGCATGAGTACTTGTACTCGTGCAAATGCACCGATACTTAAACCGATACCTCCACTTCCTATCCATATGCTATCTTGTGGCGTTTTTTTCAAACTGCATGTTCCCATTTCATTTTAAACTGGAGTGGAGACTAAACTAAAAATTGTTTACTACTGTTCTGACAATACAAATTGCTGTTATTTTTATTATTGTAGGAGAGATCACTTTACCTCGTTCAGACAAACCCCTGAAGTACTGGGCAGTTAATAAACAGATTTCAAGCTCTGGCTAAAATGTCCCAAAACTATCTTTCTGCCCCTTGCAGTAGTGTGGAAAGTGAAAGACTGTTCAATTTAGAGTCGAACCTCCATACAAATGTCAGATTGATGTTATATAAACAGCCCTACAACCCAATTGTATCACCCCTTTAAATGTAATATTTTATTGTAATATTTTTTATTTATAAACATGTTCAGTGAACTTTTTTATTATTTCATAATGTCTTTTGAATTACAGCCCTCTATAATTATAAAGAAGGAATCTTAAATAATTAGTCTGTATTGTGCTTGGTAAACTGTCACATGACATTAAAAAAAAAAGTATCTGTAATTGGTATCGGCGAGTATTTGAAAACAAGTATCGGTACTTGTACTTGGTCATAAAAAAATGGTATCGGTGCAACCCTACTATTTACCATTAACCCCTGATCCTGTGAAATGTAGTTTTATGTTAATCTTTTTTTTTATTGAGGCACAAGGTAAGGCATACATAAACAGAAAAACCAAGCACAATAATAATAACAAGTAAGGTTCATGTGGTACAAATCCATAAATACATAGCGTGTATCAGAAGGTTATTTTAGAGGTATAATGTGCAGATTGAATGCCTATTATTCTTGTGTGTCCCCCAACTAATACAAGAGGCCACTCTTGGACTTCATACATTTGTATATGAAAATGTATGGGAGACTATTTCTAGCAATGGAAACCACTTTTGGGTTTCCAGACAGGAACCCATTTTTTAATTTTACTAGGAATAGTTGTATATGATAGTTTTCGTATACTTGCACATGCTTATATACGTATATATATATATATATATATATATATATATATATATATATGGCTGACTATCCCCTAATAGAATACCGATAATAAGGGAACCCTTTCCATAAAGGGCAGTAGCCCATCTAATAGCATCTTATTGAAGGCGGTAGTTAAAGGTGCTAAGGAAAATAGTATGGGGCCAGGTATGTGGAAATTATGAGGAATTCCCAATATGTGAGGTGGAAGAAAATGTATTACCTTTCAGTTTCCGAGCAATATTAGATCATTTGACAATGATTTGAGAGTCAGCTAGTTATGAAGCCACAGCGTATTGAGAAATGAAAACTAAGGATAATGAGGCTAGAAGGGCCAGATTGACATGGACACACAATCATAGATTAAATATAGAATGTAGTAAGTGCAATGATCCAGGATAGCAGCATAAAACTAATGTTAAGAAATGTCTGATTTGGCCTATGTCCGGAATAAACTGTAGCTGTACACCTCATCTATATGATAAATTGATGTCATCAGTTAAATACCAAATCTATAAACCATAAAGAACTCAGGTGCTAAATGTCCTAAAGCTGTAAGTTAATGTGAGCACAATCTTTGTTGGGAAAGCGTTATGGTTCTATGCATAAAGAAGGGGTTACCTAGGTGTAGTATTCAGGCAATTGTTTATATAAAAGGTCGTCAGGCTGTGGTTAGTGTTAGGTTGCACCGCTCCGGCCGCAGGTGGCGCCTCTTTAAAACTAAGAAAAAGACCTAAAGAACATCAGAGTAGAATAAGTATACTAGCTTTGCTGTATGTTAAAGCTGTGGCCATGCTGATAGCTATCTAAGTGGCAAAATACAAAATCTAAGGTGAGCAAACCTAAAACTGGTGTATTGGCAGTTCTAGTGCTACTAATTATATTATGATCAATATTACAGCTGAGGTCTCATGGTATCATGTATAATCAGAGTCATCTAAAAACTTAAAAGATGTTTCATGATATGTTTAGCATGAGTGTACTAGAGTAAAGGGAAACCTGGGAACTGGGTTAGTGGAGTAATTACAGTGTACAATATGACATCTATAAAAGTTTATAACTGTGCATCCCTACCTATATTCAAATAGTGAGATATATGTGTAAATGTGGACTGCTTCTTGGTAAGGGTCCTGAGTGTTCAAACATTTTAGGTAGGAGGTACTCTCACATAGAAACCTCATAATGACATAAGAGCAAATATATTTGATTCATACAAGTCTCTGCTAGCTATGCATTACTAGGAAACAGTTAATAGAACTAGCAGACCTATATGTATGGCTTCTAACAATGTATACTAGCATAGGTCGGGAGAAGAAGGAGTCTCAGGAGAATAGCAATTATATCTAATACACTTTCATAAGCCCAATAAAATATAAGTAGTGGGGTCCTCTAAACTATTAGTTGTTACTGAGCTCGATAATAGGATAAAACAAGCTAAACTGCTGCTAACGTTCTGAGAACTAAATATCAAAATAATTCTGCCCACAGATGTAATAACAGTACAGGCATCTAGCAGATCAACTTTTCGACCATGTATCCGGCTCAAATATCATCACTAGGCTATAAAAAGAATCCATAGAAGACAATCATTGCGAGGTGAAATTGCGCTTATTAAGCGAGTCCATATTTCTGGTAGCCAAAAGAAAGTTTGATAGGCAGTAGATATTTTTAGAAATGTATGGTATAGAGCAGTTAGTAGCTACCACATACCCACTGCAAACATATGACTGCGGCAGGGAACTTATCAACCTTATGTTAATCTTTTGCATCCAAAAATATTGTTATTAAGAACCGCTCCTAAAGGGCCATAATAGTTGTAAAATGACTTGCTCTAATGGATTAAAGCACAACATTTTGCAACTATCGACCTTACTCTACTGTGTGTTTAATCCCAGCATCTGAGTTGTGCAACTAGTGCTACTGATTGGATCAGTCGCAGGTGAAACTTTGGACCAGCAGTGCACCGCGGGTCCCGAGTGGCACTTCTACTGTGTGTGCAATGTGTTCTAACAGATTAGAGCATATCATGTTTGACTACTATGGCCCTTCAAGTTTACAAGATGAATATAATACATCCCAAATTATCTTATGTCAATCTACAGTGATAACTAAACATTCTTGGCTGTTAAGGTAATTTACTCTGATTTCAGCACATGCACTTTTATGCCAGTAGAGGGCGCAATTGCTCTATGTCACACAACATCCCCATGGGTTTCCTTTATATACAAATACAGAGTTACACTTTGTGAGAAAAAAACAAGTGATGTTAAACTCAGCATCAAATTACAGGTACAGGGCAGGGGTAAACGTGGCTCTCAGGTTATCCAAAAAGATTTATAGCACCAGATCCAGTCGCTATTTCTCGTATTCCAATAATACACTGGTAGCAGAAATCTGAAAAGAATATTAAATAATAAATTTGCATTTGGTGACCTCAGTTATTGATTAAATATTTGCCTTCATAATTTAAAGAAAAGAAAAATCAAAATTTAGGACATAAATTATAAATGACAATGAGAGAAAATGAGCAAGATTTTAATAAAATAGTAGTACAAGGAGCAAATGAAATAAGAGTTAAAATATAAATTATTTGGTGTCCTGTAAATATTATCTAATCACTAAGGGGACAATTCTATAAAGCTCTCTGGGCTGGTGAGATTCTATAGGAATGCTTGCCAGTCCTATTTCCATGGTGGAATTCTAAAATGCCACTTTTTACCCTGAAAACATTGTGGGCTAGATGAAGAGTGAAGCGCAATATTGTGTTTACGCAAGTTCAATATTTGCGCTCCTCTCAGTAATATCAGCCCATTTAAATGTACTCTGGTATTACAAGTGTGGCACAATGCGAACGCAGCCTCGCGTTCGCATTCTCCGGAAGCTAGGCACCCACAGGAGCGTGCTTCTATAGGCTTCGATGGGAGCCTAGTTGTCATGCCGATAGACACGGAAAACCACCTAGCGCAGTGCAGGGGACAAATCGCTCAGCATTGGGGGGCAATAAATACATATATATGGTATATGGTTATATACATACAGTATATATTTATGTGTTTAGATAAACATATTAACACAAATATATATTTATAAGCATAAAGAAAACATTGACCTCCATGTAAAGGCACTTTAGATTCAGTTTTTTTCCAAAACACCCCACATCCTCTCACTTTAACCCCTTATAACTGCTTTGTGCAGTTTAAAAAAAAATAAAATATATATATATATATATATATATATATATATAAATTAAAGAACTGTCCTCTTTATTTTGGGGGCAATTGGGGCAACTATTTATATTTAACCAGAGGTTGCTTAGCGCAAAGTGAAACCGCAAGCTCTCAGAACATTAACCAGCCCCTTTACGGGCGTATGTAAATATAGCGCTCCACTCGTAATCTGGCCCTGAGTCTTGCTAAGGGGCTTATACTGCATTTTTGTATAGGAAGGAGATTCATATATTACAAAAGTGCACAAAGAAAATCATAAATTAAAATTCATACAAAAATTGAACTATTTACAAATAAATATGCAGGAAACAATTGTATGTTAGGGTGCATCAAAAATCATAACAAAATTGTTCACCAAAAATCGTATTTTATCAAAAATATAAAATTGGTATGCAAATTACACAGGGATAAATTGTATTAAATATGATCAGTGTAAACTGTAATTTAAGTACACTGGATGTGTAAAAAACACATAGAAATTCATACTTGTAAGTACAAAATACAAAGCTTAAATTTTTGTTTTTTTTGGTGAAATGGGTTGAACATGGGCATTACATAGGTGTGTATGAAATTGTCTCTCAAATCCCAGCATAATTATGTAAACATTTCCACCCTACAGATCTCACTGTTTTTTTTTCTTGCAAGGTGGCAAGCTTTTATTTAAAATACTCATAAAACTAATTGCTCTGAAAGGAAAACCTATGCATACGAAAATAAAAGTGATTTTAAGGTATGGTGCCCTGAAAACAGCAAAATAAACAGTTCTCCACTCATAGGGACAGCTCCTTTTTTATAGAATTCAATGAGGGCTGCCCCTGCGAGAATTAGAGTGGAAAACCACGTTTAGACTGACAAATTTTATAGAATTCACCCCTAAATCACTTGTAATCCACTATCTTTTATTTAGTGGTTTACCCTTGAACTGCCTAATCGCTGATTCCCTACCTGTTGCCATCAAAGACTATCCTGTCTGTTTCCAGTCCAAGTGGTTTACCCTTGAACTGCCAAACTGCTGATTCCCTAACTGTTGCTGCCAAAGACTACCATGCATATTGTGAGTATCGCTTACCTCATTTTGCAAACTTTCTCTGCTCTGGGATATTCCCTATCATTCCAGCTTGATGCCGGGATAAGAAGACTACTGGCCAAGTTTGGTCTGATAGTGGAATATACCACGAGCATTACAGTTAATGTTCATGTTCATGTTCATCTTGCTACATATAGGTATGGGGTCCAGCAGTGTCCTTCAATTTATGGTCCTTCAATTCATTATAGTTAATAATCTCTATTAAATGTCAACTTTGAACTTACACTAGTTGAAGGTTCGAGAGTAACCTTCTCTTATATAACCCCTTATGTTAAAGGGACAGTCAACACCAAAATAGTTATTGTTTAAAAAGATAGATAACGCCTTTGCTACCCATTCCCCAGCTTTGCACAACCAACATTGTTATATTAAAATACTTTATAACATTTAAACCTCTAAATTTCTGCCTGTTTCTAAACCACTGAAGACAGTCTCTTATCACGCTTTTTTATTAGCTTTTCACAACAGGAGAGTGCTAGTTCATGTATGCCCTATAGATAACATTGTGCTCATACCTGTAGGTTTTGGATGAATCTGCACTAATTGGCTAAAATGGAAGTCAATATACACTCACCAGCCACTTTATTAGGTACACCTGTTTAATTGCTTGGTAACACAAATGACTAATCAGTCAATCACATGGCAGCAATTCAATGCATTTAGGCATCTAGACGTGGTGAAGACGACTTACTGAAGTTCAAATTGAGCATGGGAATGGGGAAGAGGGGGAATTGAAGTGACTTTGAATGTGGCATGGTTGTTGGTGTCAGACGCGCTGGTCTGAGTATTTAAAAAACTGCTGATCTATTGGGATTTTCATGCACAACAATCTCTAGGGTTTACAGAGAATGGTCTGAGAAAGAGAAAATTTCAATTGAGAGGCAGTTATGTGGACGACAATGCCTTGTTAATGTCAGCGGTTAGAGGAGAATGGGCAAACTGGTTTGAGATTATAGAAAGGCAACAGTAACTCAAATAACCACTCGTTACAACCAAGGTATGCAGAATACCATCTCTGAATGCACAACATGTCGAAACTTAAAGCAGATGGACTACAACAGCAGAAGACCACACCAGGTGCCACTACTGTCAGCTAAGAACAGGAAACTGAGGCTACAATTCGAACAGGCTCACCAAAATTGGACAATAGAAGATTGGAAAAGTGTTGCCTGGTATGATGAGTCTCGATTTCAGCTGCGACATTTAGATGGTAGGGTCAGAGTTTGGCGTAAACAACATGAGAGCATCAATCCATCCTGCCTTGTATCAACGTTTCAGGCTGGTGGTGGTGGTGTAATGGTGTGGGGGATATTTTCTTGGAACACTTTGGGCCATTTAGTACCAATTGAGCATCGTTTAAACACCACGGCTTACCTGAGTATTGTTGCTGACCATGTCCATCCTTTTATGACTATAGTGTACCCATCTTCTGATGGCTACTTCCAGCAGGATAATGTACCATGTCACAAAGCTCAAATCATCTCAAACTGGTTTCTTGAACATGAAAATGAGTTCACTGTACTCCAATGGCCTCCACAGTCACCAGATCTAAATCCAATAGAGCACCTTTGGGATGTGGTGGAACGGGAGATTTGCATCATGGATGTGCAGCCAACAAAGCTGCAGCAACTGCATGATGCCATCATGTCAATATGGACCAAAATCTCTGAGGAATGTTTCCAACACCTTGTTGAATCTATGCACGTGTGAACGTGGGACCAGGAACAGGTCGGAGCACTGGAAAAGCCATCACGGTCTAAGCCGAAGAGTTTGGTAAGCTGAGCCACTTCCATCCTGCAACGGAAGATCGTACAGAGGACTGTACCAAGGAGATCGAGGAAATCCTTTCTACAAGTGTCTAGAGTACTGGTCAACCTACCGCAAGATGTGGGCCCAAAGTGGCATGGTGGAAAAATAAGTAACACTTAAAACCATTTACAAGTATAAAAAGTGCGTGCTGGGGGAGATTGAAATACACCTCGGAATACCTCTGAGGCCGGCTGAGAGCGGAGGCTACATGGAGAGTATCTTAAATCTTGGTATGTCGCTAATAAGCAAAGTTAGGAGGAGGAATAAGTGTGCGGTCAAGGGGGAAAAAAAACTCCAAGTATATAAAAACAAACTGTTTATTTGATATACAGCTCTAAGGGAGCTCTGAGGGAAGAGCTTGATTGCTTTGTCTTTATTGTTTGCGGTCCAGAGCTTCTAAGAATCAATAGAGGAAGATCAACAACAAAAAAATCAGTATAAAGCTTTGTCTTTTTTATCTGCTATATCTGTAAGCTTGATTGATCTAAAAAAGAGCTGAATTACTGAAAAGTGATTTATGAAATATTCCCTAAGCTGGGGGAAAACAGTTTAGATTTTTTGTCTAATCACAAAGTTCCTGGGACAGGACTTTCTGTGTACTGATGGTAACAACTGTGTCAGCACTGCGGAATCTGTTGGCGCTCTACAAATACCTGATAATAATAATAATAATAATAATTATAACATGGAGTTCTTATTTTACTGCTAATAACTGGGTTATAACACTTGAGTTTTGGTCTAAAAGAACTGAAGTGCTGAAGATTGACCTAGAAAGTATCCTTTAAAATTGAGGAAAACAGCTTAGAAGTTAATTTAATTATAAATCTCCTGGGTCAGAACTTTCTATGTACTGTTGCTAATAATTGTGTTATAACATCAAATCTTATTTAAAAGAGCTGATTTACAAAATATCTACTAAGCTGGAGAAAACCAGCTTGAATTTTGCTGGGACAGGGCTTTCTATGTACTGCTGGCAATAACGGTGGTACAAACACCTGAGTTTAAGTGGATAAAGTTACTTCATAAGTATAATGGTCTAAGAATTGAATTATATGGCAGCAGTTTTTTCTTGTTTTTTTTTTTTTTTTTTTACTGCAATAAGTCATTTTCCGTTATATGCACCTTCTGCTTAACCGGAGAATTGTATATTTTATATGATTAATGGTATGGTAGATAAGCGTTAATGCAACTTTTTTCCTTTCCCATCTAATTTATGTTATGGGTTGTAGATATAGGTTTTAAGATGTTTAAGGGAAAATTGGGCAAACCTATTCTGCAAGTGTAAGGGTTTAAAAGTTATCGTGTAAGCTTATACTTTGTTCTGTGTATTTGGGAGGTCTCAAGGCGAAGGGGGTTAATTTGAAATCATAAGAATAAGGTATATGTGATTGACACTATCTGCTTAAGCTGAAAACTGTATATCGTATATGATTACTTGAGAGTAGATAATTGCAAATCCAAGCATAGTTAGATCTTTTTTTTTACCTTAATTGACATATGACAAGCAAAATCAAACAATTTTTATAAGCGTTAGGGCTTACTTGTAGAGAATTAAGAAGGCGAATTTAATTACCTTTAGATATCATTACTGCACTAAACACTAGAAAACTTCACTAGTGATTGAAATTGGCCTATTATAGGCTATACGGAATACACTTATTTTTCACATATTATATGTTTAGTTTTGTTCAAAAATCTATGTATTTATTTTTTTATTAATTTTTTTCATATCTGATTGTGTGTTTGCACTTAATTTGTTGAAATATTACCACACACTTCTAAGTGGCACATGGAAAGGTTTATAACTCACGCTAAATCACATTCACCCAGGATGCCGCCCAAACAGAAAGATACAAAAAAAAGTAAGCAAAGTGATATTAGCATAGATAATTCTGGTGAAAGGCTTGAGTATGTCTCTAATCAAGGAGAGTCTACAGTATTACTTAAAGGAACACTCAAGTCAAAATTAAACTTCATGATTCAGACAGAGCATGCCATTTTAACCCCTTAATGACCACAGCACTTTTCCATTTTCTGTCCGTTTGGGACCAAGGCTATTTTTACATTTTTGCGGTGTTTGTGTTTAGCTGTAATTTTCCTCTTGCTCATTTACTGTACCCACACATATTATATACCGTTTTTCTCGCCATTAAATGGACTTTCCAGAGATACCATTATTTTCATCATATCTTATCATTTATTGTAAAAAAATATATAAAATATGAGAAAAAAATGGAAAAAAAAACACTTTTTCTAACTTTGACCCCCAAAATCTGTTACACATCTACAACCACCAAAAAACACCCATGCTAAATAGTTTCTAAATTTTATCCTGAGTTTAGAAATACCCAATGTTTACATGTTCTTTACTTTTTTTGCAAGTTATAGGGCCATAAATACAAGTAGCACTTTGCTATTTCCAAACCATTTTATTCAAGATTAGCGCTAGTTACATTGGGACACTGATATCTTTCAGGAATCCCTGAATATCCCTTGACATGTATATATTTTTTTTTAGAAGACATCCCAAAGTATTGATCTAGGCCAATTTTGGTATATTTCATGCCGCCATTTCACCGCCAAATGCGATCAAATACAAAAAATCGTTCACTTTTTCACAAACTTTCGGTTTCTCACTGAAATTATTTACAAACAGCTTGTGCAATTATGGCATAAATGGTTGTAAATTTTTCTCTGGGATCCCCATTGTTCAGAAATAGCAGACATATATGGCTTTGGCATTGCTTTTTGGTAAATAGAAGGCCGCTAAATGCCGCTGTGCACCACACGTGTATTATGCCCAGCAGTGCAGGGGTTAATTAGGGAGCTTGTAGGGAGCTTGTAGGGTTAATTTTAGCTTTAGTGTAGTGTAGCAGACAACCCAAAGTATTGATCTAGGCCCATTTTGGTATATTGCATGCCACCATTTCACCGCCAAATGCGATCAAATAAAAAAAAAAGTTCCCTTTTTCACAAACTTTTTGTTTCTCACTGAAATTATTTACAAACAGCTTGTGCAATTATGGCATAAATGGTTGTAAATTTTTCTCTGTTATCCCCTTTGTTCAGAAATAGCAGACACATATGGCTGTGGCGTTGCTTTTTGGTACTTAGGCCGCTAAATGCGCATCACACGTATTATGGCTAGCAGTGAAGGGGTTAATTAGGTAGCTTGTAGGGAGCTTGCAGGGTTAATTTTAGCTTTAGTGTAGAGCTTAGCCTCCCACCTGAAACATCAGACCCCCTGATCCCTCCCAAACAGCTCTCTTCCCTCCCCCACCCCACAATTGTCCCCGCCATCTTAAGTACTGGCAGAAACTCTGCCAGTACTAAAATAAAAGCTATATTTGGGCTTTTTTTTTTTAAAGAAAAGGCATATTTACATATGCTGCTCTGTAGGACCCCCCTTTAGCCCCCAACCTGACTGATCCCCCACCAAACAGCTCTCTAACTCTCCCCCTCTGCCTTAATGGCCGCCATCTTGGGTACTGGCAGCTGTCTGCCAGTACCCAGTTTAGAATAAAATTACTGATATTTTTTATTTTTTCCCCTTTTCTGTAGTGTAGCTCCCTGCCCCACCAAAGACCAACCCCCCACCCCTCCTAGATACCTCCGATTTATATATATTATTAATTTAAATACAGCATTTCTCAAACTTTTTATAAGTTATAGTTTCTGTAGTGTAGCGTTCCCACCCGCTCCCGCCCCGTGCACGAGCCCGCCCGCCGCCCCCCGTGCACGCGCGCACGCCCGTGCGCGCCCCCATCTGCCCTGCCCCCGATCCCGCCCCCCTCTACATTACCCGACCCATCGATGGCCGCCCACCCGCCTCCCAAGTCGGCTCCCACCCACCAACGATACCGGCCATCGATGTCCGGTGCAGAGAGGGCCACAGAGTGGCTCTCTCTGCATCGGATGGCCATCTAGAGTTATTGCAGGATGCCTCCATATCGAGGCATCACTGCAATAACCGGAAAGCAGCTGGAAGCGAGCAGGATCGCTTCCAGCTGCTTTCCACACCGAGGACGTGCAGGGTACGTTCTCAGGCGTTAACTGCCTTTTTTTTTGAGGACGTACCCTGCACGTCCTCGGTCGTTAAGGGGTTAAACAACTTTCCAATTAACTTCCATTAACAAAATGTGCACAGTCTTTTTATATTTACACTTTTTTAGTTACCAACTCCTACTGAGCATGTGCAAGAATTCACAGCATATACGTATATGCATTTGTGATTGGCTGATGGCTGTCACATGATACAGGGGGAGTGGAAATAGACATAACTTTGCAATTTATTTGAAAAAAATCTACTACTCATTTGAAGTTCAGACTAAGTGCTATTGCATTGTCTTCTTACCATGCATTTGTTGATTATGCAAATCTACTGTATTGACTGGTCCTTTAAACAAATGTCAGAAATGTTTATGCTACAGTTTGAAATGTTAAAATTGTAAATGATTAATCTAACTAGCGAAATTAGACAATTTTCAACAAGAATGATAGAAATGGAAAACAGAATTTCTGATATAGAAGATAGGGCTAGCGTAAAAGAGCAATTGACTTCTGAGCAAGATAAAAAAAATGTGTACTATGGAAGTAAGATTGGATGAAGCAGAGGATAGAGCTACACGTAATAACCTTACAGTAATTGGTATCCCGGAAACATTAGAATATCAAGATTTACTGACATTTGCTGCAAAAGAATTACCCCTACTATTAGGATTCCCCATAGATAAATCACCATTAGAAATTGAGAGAGAACACAGAGTAGATTTTATGCGAAAAAGTGCGGATGGTACTCCGAAAAATAGAGCTGTTTTAATTACATTTTTGAAATATCAAGATAAGCTAAACATTCTTAGGGCGTATCGCAAGATGAACAATAGATAGATCAGCAAAAAATATTAATCTTTCAGGATTTTCAGACCTCGCGTAAAAGAAAAGAGATGTCACCCTTCTGCTCCAGACATAAATCGTATACCCAGCAAAACTAATTCTGGAAAAGAATGGGGAAAAATTTACCTTAAATAACGCTATAGAGGCGGCATAAACAGAATATTGGTAAAACTTAGAAAAGAATTGTCCTAATAGGCCAACGGAAAATATAAGGTCTGTAGAAGAAGGGTTCTAAATGGTTTTATTATTTTTTGTTCCTTATGATAATGGAACAGGGAACAGAATGGAAGCTCAAGAGATGGAAGATTTTGTATGAAATGTTTAGACAAGTATCAATAAGATATTTTTTTTTATTTTTGGCTTTTAAAAGTATTGGCGTATCTGGGGGATGGGAGGGGGATTTTTTCTCTCCCCTTTTTGTTATTTCCTTTTAATGGACTGTTTCTGGTTTTGTAATGTCAGATAAATTAAAATTAATCTACTGGAATGTAGGGGGTATATCTTCCTCAGCCAAGAGAAAACTAGTGGTACAACATATGGGAAAACACAGTCCAGATGTGGCTCTAATTCAAGAAACCCACCTTAAACCTCAGGTAGCGGCTAAATTAAAATGTAAATGGGTGGGAGAAGTAATAGCTACCCCTTTTGAAAGGAAGAAGAGAGGAACAGCCATTTTGTTAAATAAACGATTAACATATAAAATTAATTTTCAAGAAAATGATATAGACGGTAGATTCCAGATAATTGAACTTCAAATTCATGAATAGCAATTGGTAATATGTAATGTTTATGGTCCGATTCCGAATCAAATGAATAAAGGGTTTTTAACTATACTAAGAAAAACATTGTGATTGGGGGAGATTTCAATATGACAATGTTACCCTATTTAGATAGACTAAATTCCACTCAAATCATACGGAAAAGAAGAAAGGCTAGAGTTTTACAAAAATGTTTTCATAGATTGCTGTTGAAGGACATCTGGTGGATTCAACATTCGGATGACAAAGAGTATACTTGTGAATCTAAAACATTTAAAACATTTTCTAGATTAAATATGTTTCTGATCTCTAGCAACTTAACGGGAAGAGAAATTAGTACAGATATAAAGGGAATTAAAATATCAGATCATGCAATCATATCCCTGGAAGGAAACCTTAGCACTAACCAGGTTAGGAACAATTCTAGTTTTTTTTCCCTAAATATCTTTTACATAATGTACAATTTATAAACTGGTTACAAGGAATATGGCGAGAGTTCTATGAAGTAAACAAATCATAAATACATAAACCGGAAATTTTGTGGGAAACGGCCAAATCAGTATTAAGATGGGAAATTAAAGTTTTTTATGTAAATGGAAGAAGAAAAGGGTATATAGAGAGGAGCAAATTTCAAATTGGGTTAAAAACACCTTTCAAGCCTATATTAATAACTCAACACAGCAATTGTGGGAAAAATATGTAGAAGCAAGGAAAGTGCTATTTAAAGCAAAATATGGCTAGAGAAGAGGTGAAATTGAAAGCTTTTTTTTGCAGGACAAAATGGAATTTCATCAAAATATTTGGCTAGATTAACCAAAAATAGATGTAAAAAAAAATATGATTGCAGCAATTAGAAGTGACAAGGGAAGAGTGTACAATAATGAAGATATTAGACAAGCCTTCTTTGAATTTTATCAAAAAGTATAAGGCCAGGTCCATGAGGAAAACAAAAAAAGAGTTTTGGCAAAAATTAAAGCTCCCGAGAGTATCCAAGAGGGATTTGGAAGCCCTAAATGAACCAATAAAAATAAAAGAATTAATAGCAGTAATTAAAAGGGCAAAGGCAAACAAGGCCCCTGGGTCGGACCATCTCCCTGCAGAGTTTTACAAAGTGTTTAAAGACTAGATAACTCCAATATTGCTCCAATTATTCAATGAATATTATGTGGTTAACAATTTGAAGTCACCCTATTTTTCAGCTGCAAATAATACTTTAATACATAAAGTTGGTAAAGATCTAGAATGCTGTGCTTCATACAGACCCATATCATTATTGAATCAAAATTATAAGTTATTATCTGCTATCATAGCTGATAAACTCAAAAAATGTTTGGAGCAAGTCATACATAGAGATCAGGTGGGCTTCATGACAGGGCGTAGCCCGATTAAAAATTTACGCAAAGTCATGTTAGTATTAGTTTATTATGCAAGTGAAGTTGGAGATTAAAAAAAGGAGCAAAGAGATCTTGCCTTAGTGACTATTGACACAGAGAAAGCGTTCAATTATGTTTAATGGGATCATCTATTTATCACATTGAAAGGCTTTGGCTTAATAGGACAGTTTTATAACTATATTAATATGATCTATTCGAATCCAACATCTTATATTTTAGTTAATGGGGATAGTTCAGATAAAATTATATTGGGAAGGGGCACCAGACAGGGGTGCCCACTCTTACCACTTCTTTTTAATTTGGCCCTTGAACCCTTATCAATCCTGTTACGTGACAATTTAGAAGGGATACAACTAGGCGGAAGGAAGGTAGTGCTGTCTCTATATGCAGATGCTATTTTATTATATTTAAGCAATACAAAACAGAGTATTCCACAATTGGTACAACTTATTGAATTTTATAGTTCCTTTTCTGGATATAGAGTCAATACTGGAAAATCGGGATTGCTATGGATTTGTAAATCAATGGAAGTGGTACAGAGACAACACCCTTTCAGGGAAGTCTCATATATAAATTATCTTGGAATAAAATTAAGTAAAAATCCAAAATGTTGGATTTAAATGTGCCCAATTTTCTTATGGAGTGTAGGAACAAAATAGAGAAGTGGATGTTTCTACCAATATCTTTTACAGCACAAGTAATGCTGATTAAAACCATACTCTTCCCGAAATGTTAATATATTTTACAGAATGTACCCATCTTGTTAACCAATAAGGATATACTGGCTTATTATAAAATATGTTCTAACCTTTTATGGTCTAAGAAAAAACCAAGGCTCGCTATCCAGAAATTAACACTCCAGAGAAAGAAGGGTGGGCTTGCGCTTTCAAACATAAAATTATATAACTGGTCTACTTTATCTAAATTTGTGGTAGATTGGCTAACAGAATAATAATATGTTACTTTTATTGATATAGAATCTAAGCTAGTCCAACCATTTACATTGAAGACTTTACTGCACTACCCAAGTAACAAATTACCCAGTAATATAATTGAATTGCAGACGTTTAGATGGATTATTTGTGCATGGCAAAAACTTTGCAAAGAAATGCAGATAGATTATAGGAAATCTGAGTTTTTACCTCTAGTGGGTAATCCAGAATTTAGCCCTGGGCTAGGCAAGGGAATTTTTAATGTTAGCGATCTTAAAGGCCTTAAAGGGGTTCATAAACTATGTAAAAAAAGCTCTAGAATTATGAAATTCTATACAGAAGTAATGGAAGAATTTGACTTGCCAAAAACTAATTTCTATGCATATTTACAAGCAAGACATTAGACATTATATTACAAGTTTGGGCGAAGACTCAGTAAACTTTTAGTCTCTAGGGGAATTAGATACAGTTATTAAAATATATGCGAATGGGAAGTATTTGATAAATATTTATTTAAGACACTGATAGAGCATCAAGGAAATATTCACAGTGAGCAAATGTGTAAAAAATGGGACAATAAGATGCCAAGGGTCTCTAGAAAACAGTTGTCAGATGGTTTTCGGTTGGTGGAAAAAACTTGGATATCCTCTTCTTGGAGGGAATCATATTTTAAAATGATGTATATGTTATATATTACCCCGTCTAAATTAAGTAGATGGTATAAAAAGAAAGAATTATGTTTAAAATGTGGGGCAGAGCAAGCAGATTTAATACACTGTTTGTGGCAGTGCCCAAGATCTTTCAATTTTGGAATAAGGTCAACTTCTGGTTAAATAGGTTTCTCCCAAATAAAATAAAATTGATATTAGAGGATACCTTATTTCTTAAAAAAGGTTCCGATATTTGACTGAACCATAGATTAATAAACACTACGATTTTAGTAAGTAGAAATCTAATATTAAGAAACTGTAAAAATAAGCAGGGCCCTATCTTTAGTATTTTCATAAAAACAATGCAGCATCAGATAGTGCTAGAACAATATGCCGTTAAATATTATAATGAAAAACAAGTTGAACGTTTTTTTGATAAATGGCTGTGCGTGATATTGTCCTATACACAAGAGTTACAAATGCAGATAGTAGCTCCGTTTAGGGATTCCGAAACTATGTATTATAATATTGATAGAGGTAGATTTCCAGTGCAATGAACACAGGTAAATAGGTAGGAGCTTCCTCCTAAAAATAAAAAATAAAAATTCCTTCCCTCCCCTCCGGATGTACCAAGATGTAATATTGGATACTTGAATAATAGTTGTTTAACATGCGAAAGAGGTAATGTTTAAATTAAACTTCTTGTAAAAGAAGTTTGAGTAAGTATAATAGAATTATTATAATTGTATTAGAACATAAAAGGAATTTATATTTGATAAGGGTTTCGGATTAGGCTTTTGGATTAGGAAATCTTGATGAAATAAATTAAGATTGTGAATTCAAAGAGACTCTCTTCTCTATGAAGGAGTTATGATAAACTAAGAATATGGTTAAGCTTGGTGAGAAAAAATGTTGATTCCCAATTGAGTTTATTTTATGTTATTGGACTAAAAATATGTACCTACAAGATGTAGAAACATGTATAAATTTTGCTTTTTGGTTTGGTGCATTATAATGTATTGACAATGTAAATGTATATTTGAATTTACTCAAATAAAACTTAAAAAAAAAATCAATAAATAAAAAATAAAAAAATCAAGGGGCTGTCAAAAGGATCTTATATACAAGATAATCACAGAGGTTAAAAGTATATTAATATAACAGTGTTGGTTGTGCAAAACTGGGGAATGGGTAATAAAGGGATTATTTATCTTTTTAAACAATAAAATAATTGGAGTTGACTGTCCCTTTAATGAAAATATTTCTCTGTTAATGGTCCACAAATGGCCCCTTTTGATGGGGTAACTAAAAATAGGACTACTTTAATGTCTGTTTATCATTTATTTTCAACAGGTGTACTTTGTCATCTTAATGTGAAAATCACTTTGTTCACATTTATGTTTTATTGTCTTTGTAGTTCCTCAATAAAAATAATAATAAAATAAACATAATTATGCACAACAAAACAGCCTTGCAATATACTTTCATTATTTGTTTGCCTCCTTTTCCTGTAATTTTGGATTCTTCAGTCCTGAAAATTGAGAGTGCACCTGACAGGCTTCATAGGCCTAACCCTGCTACATATCTGTATCCCATATGCTGTTTGTTATCTTATTATTGCTGCTGAAGCCAAATAACAAATATTTTGTTAAAACAATAACAGTGGTAAGCCCTGACTTCTGTAGACTCAAGTCCATATTGCCTCCCCCAAATGAGGAAAGGGGTGAGTGGAGTTAGACCACTGAAAAACCATAATGTGAACAAAGTGTCTGCTGATTTGAATCTATTGCATAAAAATGTTGTAATTAAAGGTGTTTACTGTCCCTGTAAAGATCCTTCAAGATCAGTAATCCCACTTAATCCTCTTCACAATTCTTTATCAAAACCTAAGAAACCAGGACATGCATAGACATGTGGTGGTGTGCAGTGTGCATTGTTTATCACTGACAGGTGTAAAGCACAGATTATTAAAGGGACAGTAAAATCAGAATTAAAATGTCATGATTCAGATAGAGTCTAGATAGAGCATTCAATTTTAAACAATGTTTCTACTATACTTCTGTTATCTAATTTGCTTTATTTTCCTAATATCCTTTGTTGAAGAGAATACTTAGGAAGGCTCAATAACTGCAATGCACTACTGGGAGCTAGCTGCTGATTAGTGGCTGCACATATATGCATCTTGCCATTGGCTTACCCAAGGTGTTTATTAATCTCCCAGTAGTGCATTGTTGCTCCTTCAACAAATGATACCAAGAGAATGGTTCACATTTAATAATTAAATTAGAGTTTTATGCCCCTTTAAATAATACGTCTGGCATACACTTAGGCCAACCTGATAAAAACAATTGTTCTCTGAAACCTTCTCTCTCACAGCCTTGAGGGGCCTCTACAAAGCCAGGTGTACAGCATGAGGTCAGAATCTCTCAGTCAGGTGTAGATATTATCATCTCACAATCGGCTAGATTATGAGTTTCGCGGTACAGGTATACCGCTGAAAAATTGGCCATTACGCGTGGAATGGCCAGGAACACATATTATAAGTCACAGCGGTATAGCTGTAACTCAAGCATTTTAGCCGGTAACGCAACGTTCATTCCGCACTCAAAAAAATTACATTTGAGTGTGGGATTTCCATAACACCGGTATTATAGATTGTGCATTTAGGCTAAAATACTTGTGTTATGCTCTATACCGACACGATCCAAATAAAAACAATTACACCTAATCTAATAGCCCTATAAAAATAAAAAAGCCCCCCCAAAATAACCCCCCCTACTACCAATAGCCCTTAAAAGGTCCTTTTGTAGGGCATTGCCCTAAAGAAATCAGCTCTTTTACCTGTAAAAAAATACAAAGTCCCCCCAACAGTAAAACCCACCACCCAACCAAGCCCCCAAAAATAAGAAACCTAACTCTAAAAAAAGCCTAAGCTACCCATTGGCCCTAAAGAGGCATTTTTATGGGCATTGCCCTTAAAAGGGCATACAGCTCTTTAACAATTTGCCCAAAGCCCTAATCTGAAAAAATAAAAATAATAAAATAAAAAAAATACCTAACACTAACCCCAGAATATCTACTCACGGTTCCTGAAGTCCGGACATCCATCTCCATTCATTCCTATTGGCTGATTTGATTCTTCAAATTCAAATTAGCTAATAGGATGAGAGCTTCTGAAATCCTATTGACTGTTCAAAACAGCCAATAGGAAGAGAACTACTGAAATCTTATGGGCTGATTTGAACAAATCAGCCAATAGGAATTCAAAGTACGCCATTTTGAAACGGGTACCTTGCATTCAACTTCAGTGTACGGTGGTGACCGTATGAAGAGGACGCTCTGCGCAGGATGTCATCGCTGGTCTAGGATGGCTCTGTGCCACTGGGATGAAGATAGAAGACGCCCCCGCAATGGATGAAGATGTCGCCATCTGGATGAAGATTTTTCGCCGCCTGGATGAAGACTTCTCGCCGCCTGGATGGAGATGGATGTCCAGACTTCAGGAACCGTGAAAAGATATTCTGGGGTTAGTGTTAGGTATTTTTTTTTTTTTGGGATGGGTTTTTTCCATATTAGGGGTTTGGGCAAATTATTAAAAAAAAGTTGAATGCCCTTTTAAGGGCAGTGAAAAAGAGCTGAATGCGCTTTTAAGGGCAATGCCCATAGAAATGACACTTTAGGGGCAATGGGTAGCTTAGTTTTTTTTTTTAGAGTTAGGTTTTTTATTTTGGGGGGTTGGTTGGGTGGTGGGGTTTACTGTTGGGGGGACTTTGTATTTTTTTTTACAGGTAAATGAGCTGTTTAATTTAGGGCAATGTCCTACAAAAGGCCCTTTTAAGGGCTGTTGGTAGTTTTGTTGTAGGCTAGGGGGTGTTTTTATTTTGGGGGTGCTTTTTATTTTTATAGGGCTATTAGATTAGGTGTAATTATTTTTATTTTTGATAATTTCGTTTATTATTTTTGTAATCTTAGTGTTTTTTATTTTTTCATAATTTAGTGTTTATTTTTTTTGTAATATTTAGATTTTTTTCAACATTTTTCATAGTGTTAGGTTTTTTAAATTTGTAATTAAAAGATTTTAATTCTAAGTTTTTTTTATATTATTAGAATAGTAATGTTAGGTTAATTTAATTTATAGTTTAAACTTAGTTTTTTTTATTTCACAGGTAAGTTTTTTATTTATTTTAAGATAGTTATATTGTAATTTTTATTTAAAGTTAGGAGGTTGTTAGGTTTAGGGGTCAACAGTTTAATTTAGTGTTTTGCGATGTGGGTGGGCCGGCGGTTTAGGGGTAAAACTCAGCCCTTGGTTTTTCTGCGGTATGGAACTTAATGTACCATAACGCACAGCACAAGGAGGCTTTTCAGTAACTCGTAATGGCAGCGCTATGGAGAGTGAAATAACGCAATTTTCGCACCCTGTTTAGCGCAAAACTCGTAATCTATGCAATTGTTTTTTATAAACTAAGGTCCAATTTTAATAAATCAAGAATAGAATATTTGGTTTTGTATTTTCTATCAAATATCCTACCCAAGTATTTATAAAAAAAAGAACATTGCTATAGAAAATAAGCCATCCTTTGAGTTAAGAATGGCAACTGATCATGATTTATGTCTATTTGATGTGTGCAAAATAATAATAAAAAAATTGACCCATGAACCAATAAGATTTCTGCTTTACCTGATTTGTGATTTAGCATAAACTATCTAAATAATGCTCCAAACAACAATTTTTGTTTACCCAAATCCCATAGGAAGATACACTAGGCATTCATGTCTCTGTTTACAGATTTGAGAGTTAGGAGTCGGAGACCAACATACATAGAGACATACATAGATGTTGACGACAGATAAAAACCATTGGTCAATCACCGTTGTCCATATTTTCTATTAAGTATAAGCAACAGTGTTTGCCTTTACCACAGTTTATTATATATTTCAACTACCCTTTCTGTGACAAAATGTTTCTGCTCATTACTTCTCTATGTGCTACACTTCCACTACAGATCATAAAACAAGTGTATCAGTAGCTGCTGAGCAATGTTAACTTATTTCACCCATGGAATGTTATTCACAACCTGTACTAATGAAAAACAGAAAATTGAGGAACCCAAAGGGGCAAGTTATGAGACAAAACTAATTTGTCTCATGTCTGCCTGTGAAATTAGCGCAGCATATTTGGCTTAATGGGGCCTTTTCTTTTTTGGAGTCACTTACAACATTCAGGTGTCATTCAGGTCTTCAGGTCTGCTTATTTTGCTACTTGCTGTAAAGGGATTCTTTCTATGCCAATTATGTGCTATAGAGTAAGGGAAGTAATGAGGAGCTTGATGATTTAAAGTGTATTAAAGGGCTATATCATTGCAAAAAATAAAAAATTCTAATATGTTAGAGCATTTTATTAGCGCACAATTTATTGTATATAACCATGTGTTTAACCCCTGCAAAAGGATTAAACACATCATTAAAGTTACACAAAACAGGGAGCTCTTTAACAATTTGCCCAAAGCCCTAATCTGAAAAAATAAAAATAATAAAATAAAAAAAATACCTAACACTAACCCCAGAATATCTACTCACGGTTCCTGAAGTCCGGACATCCATCTCCATTCATTCCTATTGGCTGATTTGATTCTTCAAATTCAAATTAGCTAATAGGATGAGAGCTTCTGAAATCCTATTGACTGTTCAAAACAGCCAATAGGAAGAGAACTACTGAAATCTTATGGGCTGATTTGAACAAATCAGCCAATAGGAATTCAAAGTACGCCATTTTGAAACGGGTACCTTGCATTCAACTTCAGTGTACGGTGGTGACCGTATGAAGAGGACGCTCTGCGCAGGATGTCATCGCTGGTCTAGGATGGCTCTGTGCCACTGGGATGAAGATAGAAGACGCCCCCGCAATGGATGAAGATGTCGCCATCTGGATGAAGATTTTTCGCCGCCTGGATGAAGACTTCTCGCCGCCTGGATGGAGATGGATGTCCAGACTTCAGGAACCGTGAAAAGATATTCTGGGGTTAGTGTTAGGTATTTTTTTTTTTTTTGGGATGGGTTTTTTCCATATTAGGGGTTTGGGCAAATTATTAAAAAAAAGTTGAATGCCCTTTTAAGGGCAGTGAAAAAGAGCTGAATGCGCTTTTAAGGGCAATGCCCATAGAAATGACACTTTAGGGGCAATGGGTAGCTTAGTTTTTTTTTTTAGAGTTAGGTTTTTTATTTTGGGGGGTTGGTTGGGTGGTGGGGTTTACTGTTGGGGGGACTTTGTATTTTTTTTTACAGGTAAATGAGCTGTTTAATTTAGGGCAATGTCCTACAAAAGGCCCTTTTAAGGGCTGTTGGTAGTTTTGTTGTAGGCTAGGGGGTGTTTTTATTTTGGGGGTGCTTTTTATTTTTATAGGGCTATTAGATTAGGTGTAATTATTTTTATTTTTGATAATTTCGTTTATTATTTTTGTAATCTTAGTGTTTTTTATTTTTTCATAATTTAGTGTTTATTTTTTTTGTAATATTTAGATTTTTTTCAACATTTTTCATAGTGTTAGGTTTTTTAAATTTGTAATTAAAAGATTTTAATTCTAAGTTTTTTTTATATTATTAGAATAGTAATGTTAGGTTAATTTAATTTATAGTTTAAACTTAGTTTTTTTTATTTCACAGGTAAGTTTTTTATTTATTTTAAGATAGTTATATTGTAATTTTTATTTAAAGTTAGGAGGTTGTTAGGTTTAGGGGTCAACAGTTTAATTTAGTGTTTTGCGATGTGGGTGGGCCGGCGGTTTAGGGGTAAAACTCAGCCCTTGGTTTTTCTGCGGTATGGAACTTAATGTACCATAACGCACAGCACAAGGAGGCTTTTCAGTAACTCGTAATGGCAGCGCTATGGAGAGTGAAATAACGCAATTTTCGCACCCTGTTTAGCGCAAAACTCGTAATCTATGCAATTGTTTTTTATAAACTAAGGTCCAATTTTAATAAATCAAGAATAGAATATTTGGTTTTGTATTTTCTATCAAATATCCTACCCAAGTATTTATAAAAAAAAGAACATTGCTATAGAAAATAAGCCATCCTTTGAGTTAAGAATGGCAACTGATCATGATTTATGTCTATTTGATGTGTGCAAAATAATAATAAAAAAATTGACCCATGAACCAATAAGATTTCTGCTTTACCTGATTTGTGATTTAGCATAAACTATCTAAATAATGCTCCAAACAACAATTTTTGTTTACCCAAATCCCATAGGAAGATACACTAGGCATTCATGTCTCTGTTTACAGATTTGAGAGTTAGGAGTCGGAGACCAACATACATAGAGACATACATAGATGTTGACGACAGATAAAAACCATTGGTCAATCACCGTTGTCCATATTTTCTATTAAGTATAAGCAACAGTGTTTGCCTTTACCACAGTTTATTATATATTTCAACTACCCTTTCTGTGACAAAATGTTTCTGCTCATTACTTCTCTATGTGCTACACTTCCACCACAGATCATAAAACAAGTGTATCAGTAGCTGCTGAGCAATGTTAACTTATTTCACCCATGGAATGTTATTCACAACCTGTACTAATGAAAAACAGAAAATTGAGGAACCCAAAGGGGCAAGTTATGAGACAAAACTAATTTGTCTCATGTCTGCCTGTGAAATTAGCGCAGCATATTTGGCTTAATGGGGCCTTTTCTTTTTTGGAGTCACTTACAACATTCAGGTGTCATTCAGGTCTTCAGGTCTGCTTATTTTGCTACTTGCTGTAAAGGGATTCTTTCTATGCCAATTATGTGCTATAGAGTAAGGGAAGTAATGAGGAGCTTGATGATTTAAAGTGTATTAAAGGGCTATATCATTGCAAAAAATAAAAAATTCTAATATGTTAGAGCATTTTATTAGCGCACAATTTATTGTATATAACCATGTGTTTAACCCCTGCAAAAGGATTAAACACATCATTAAAGTTACACAAAACAGGGAGTATTGGCGTACATCCACTTGAAAATAAACAAAACCTTTTTAAATGCTGCAAGTGGATGGGTGCCAATACCCCCTGTTTTGTGTAACTATTTGATCTCATTGGCAGCACTTACAAAGATTAATTTAAACTCTATTTTTGTAAGGTGTGCTAAACCAAACTTTGTGTATTGACTGACCAACTTCCATTGGTTAAAGCACCTCACCCAAGCTCAGGTGTACTCTTGAGAGTGTACTGGAGTTGTATATAACGCCAGGGTGTCTCATTGTATTATATAGAGAGAAGCAGGAATGATTCAGCTCATAAAGAAAAAGTATTTTAGTGCTAAGACCAGTCAACACTGGGACACCTCGAAAGCTGGTGTCTGACAGTACCCAGTTTGTAGGATTTTTACTTTGTTTTTATTATTTATAAATATATAAAAAATTTAGTGTAGCAATCCCCCCTCCTGCTTCTCCCCCAACTGAGTCTATGTAGGACCCTCCTTCTCCTTTTACCATAATGTATGGATCCCACCCCTCCTCCTTCCGCACTAAACATTTATTTTTCTATAGGTAGGGAATTCCCCCTTCCTCCCTTCCCTCCCCTCCTGCAATGTACCACCCGCCCGCCTCACTCACTGTTTGCATCATCGATCTACCTTCATATGGTAAAGGGAGTACGATCATCGCTCCTTACCATATAAAGGCTGTGATCTTAGCTGTCAAAGCTGACAACTGGGACTGCAGCATGAGGCAGAAGGTTGGACATAGCTACTACGTCAACAGGGTACGCTGAGCAAAATATCCTGTAACGTACTAGCTACGTCTAATAGGCTTAAAGGGTTAATATAAGGATAAGTGATTTTTTGCAAGTCATTTTTGCAGCATTTAAAAATGTTTTGTTCTTTGCATTATGTGTAACTATTTGGTCTTATTAACAGAAATCCCAAAAGTGTATTTAAACTTTTTGTAAGGTGTGCTAAATCAAACTTTGTGTATTTACATAATAAAAGTTAGTTATAGAGCAGCAATGTGCTGAAAACAACTATTGAGCCAGTAATGTGTAGTTATCATACAACAGCTAGCTCCCAGTAGTGCATTGCTGCTGCTAAATATATGTACATCTTCTATTCAACAAAGGTATCCAAGAGAACAAGTACGTTTTATAATAGAAGGGAATTTAAATGATACATGCTTTGTCTGAATCATGGTTTCATTTTATTTTCCATTACGTTTAAGTAATCAGTATGGCTAAATATTAGTATTTGATGTGCTTGCTGTGGGGTGGATTTGGAGTGGGTGGAGCTATGAAAATCCTGCATGGGCGTGACTCTACTACAAAGTGTCCCTGGATTTTTTGGATTTTTTTTTTCAAATGTTAGCAACTATGTGACATTTTTTATGTGTTATTTTGTGCTGCCTAATTGGGCTTTATAGTTGGTAATATAATGGCTAGAATGGGAGGGGAGTTCCCTGAAACATAGGGGGTAGAGAGTGCTGGAAGCATCCAGCTGAAATATCTCACTGCACAGACTCGCCTCCACCCACAACCTAATGGGTATTACTAGGGCTGATGGGCACTTTTAGGAGCAAAAATCCTAGCCCCTGCCCTGATGATCTACTATAATTGATATGATATACAGTTCCATTGCTATCTAAGAGATAAACTTTGAGATACACGGAAAGGAACATGAAAGTCAAAATTAAACTTTCATGAATATATTTCATAAAAATACTTCTATTATAAAATGATTCATTTTCTTAGAATACATCATTAAAGAGCATTAAAGAGCATACCTAGGTAGGCTCAGGATAGTTCATTTGTAAATAACTATATTGTAGCAGTGTTATACATTATTGAAAATGCTGTTGCCATATAGTGCTCAAAACACAAGGAAGCTCTTGAGCGTTCAGCTAAGGATATCCAGCAAATATCCACTAGCAAGCGCTCAGTACTCAATCACTGCCCCCACTCGTCATACCGCATTCTTCACACTGTACTCTCTGTGCACTCCAGAAAGTATCCCTCCGGGAACAAGGGATCCGCTTCAAAGGTGCCCAGGAACAAAAGGAAGCCTCATCACCGCCTCCAGATCAACACATGGAAACCACAATCAACATCTTCGCACTCAAAGAGACGGACTTTCCATTGAAAACAAATCAGTCCTTTATTCCAAACGTTAAAAGCATGTAAGTAGTAGTTTTAAGCCAAACGCGTTTCGTCATACATGACGTGACTTTCTCAATGGCTCCTTTACTTAGTATACATCATTAAAGAGCATACCTAGGTAGGCTCAGGATAGTTCATGTGTAAATAACTATATTGTAGCAGTGTTATGTTATACATTATTGAAAATGCTGTTGCCATATAGTGCTCAAGACATGAGCACGCTCCTGAGCCTTCACCTAAGGATATCAGGGAAACCAAGTCAAGTGGAAACTTGTTTTTTTATTAGATACATATTTACTGTATGTGAAAGTTTACTGTCCTTTTACTTAAACTCTAGCAACACTATATGCTTTTTTTGCCATTGAACATACATATACCCAGGATGCCAGTTCATGATATAACCGAGTTTCTGTTTGTCAAGTGTGTTGGGTCATGGGTGAGGGATTACTGGTTTTCCTACCTCTTGTTGATATCTAGAGGTCACTATACTTGGTTGATGTAACATCTTCTCAGGCATGACAAATTAGTTCCAGTGATATCCTATTCTGGTATTCATCTACCAAATGTACTAAACATTACTAAACTGCCAGCATACAATTCTATAAATAAACTCAGGTGTCAGTGTGCTGATACCTTCTAAGCAATTCCTTTATTGCACATTCCCCCTGTTAGATCACTTCTTCTTTACCATTAAAGGGACATAAATGTCAAAATGTAAATGCCCAGCATGCCCCATATGCCTGTATCCAAACACAAGGCCACTCAATAAGCAGATATTGTGTAGGATGTGATTCAGTCATGGCTGACAAGTACATGACACCAGTGGCTCTCTAAGCAGGCACAATGTTTTAATAAGGGTGGACAAGCATATGTATGGCTCATATACATTAAAAGCTGTCACTGAAACTGTTATAACTTAGGCTTTCATTAAAGGGACATGAAACCCAATTTTTTTCTTTCTTGATTCAGAAAGAGCATACAATTAAAAAAAAAAAATTACCTCTATTGTCTAATTTGCTTAGTTCTCTTTGTATCCTCTACTGCAGTGTTTTTCAACCAGTGTGCCGTGGCACACTAGTGTGCCGTGAGAGATTCTCAGGTGTGCCACGCCAGACTGACAACAGTGTGACATATTTTTTAAACTTTGCTTGTTTTTTACTCCCAGTGCAGGGGTAGTTTGTAGGAGGCATGGCATAACAGCACAATACATACAGTATGTGTGTGTTTGTGTGTATGTGTATATATATATGCTGTATTAAGCTACAATGTGTGATTTTTTTAAAATTTTGGGATGGTGGTGTGCCACAGGATTTTTTAATGTAAAAAAGTGTGCCACGGCAAAAAAAAGGTTAAAAATCACTGCTCTACTGAATAGAATACCTAGATAGGCTCAGGAGCTGGGAGCCGGTAACTGCTGATTGGTGGCTGCACATGTATTCCTCTTGTCATTGGCTTACTGCTGTGTTTAGCTAGTTCCCAGTAGTGCATTACTGCTCTTTCAATAAAGGACAACAAGAGAATGAAGCAAAGTTGATAACAGAAGGGAAATGGAAAAATAAAAATGTATTCTCTATCTGAATCATAAAAGAAAAATATTGGGTTTCATGTCCCTTTAATTATTTTGTACCCCTTATCTATAGTTTGACTGTGAAAATTGTGTTTTCCTGAGTTTATAAATAAATATGGGCATTGCCAGATAAGCCTGTTTTCATCTTATTTCACCTCTCTTAAAGGCCAAGTAGCTGTTATAAAGGAGCTGAAATAGTAACTATGTTAACCCCTTCATGCCGGCATCAAAGTGTTAACCCGTTGTAAACATTTGCTGTAAAAATGAAATCACGTAATCGTCAATGCGATTGCGTGATTTCAAGCCAAGTATTGGATCATGGAGCACTGCCTACGTTGCTAGGCACGCCCCTCAGTCCAATTCTGGCTTGCATGAAAGGGGGAGGCTGCAGCACGCCGTATATGCTAGAATGTTCCTTGCCGTCCTAACGGCGTGTAGGGGGTTAACGTTGCTATATTCCACACAACCATTGTTTACAACAACAAAAGAGCACATTGAATTCAAAGAAAAAAATATTTAATAAATATCAAACACATATTAAAATGAAAGTACTTTAAAGGGACATGAAACCCAAAATTTTTCTTTCATATTTCAGAAAGCGAATACAATTTTTAAAAAGTTTCCAATTTACTTCTATCATTAAAACTGCTTTGTTCTCTTGTAATTCTTTGTTGAAGAGATATCTAGTTAGGTAGCTTGCACATGTCTGGAGCTCTACATGACAGGACATAGTGCTGCCACCTACTGCTCTTGCTAATGTATAACATGGTTGCAAAACTGCTGCCATAGAGTACTGCAGACACGTGCACACTGCTGAGCTTACCTGCCTGCTTTTCAACAAAGGATAACATGAAAACAGAACATTTGATAATAGAAGTAAATTGGAAAGTTGTTTAAAATTGTATGTTCTATCTGAATCATGGTTTATGTCCCTTTTAATGTCTATACAATTATAAACATCCATGATCGGAAACTTACTGTGTAGTCTGCTAGATTTAGAGACAACGGTGGCTCTCCTAGGACATGTAATAAATTGTTTTTATTCTATTACACTTTAGCATCATTTGCCCCGGCTTTTTATTTTACCTGCCAAGTCTATCCTGTCATTTGTAGACAGTTTTACTTTTTCGATCTCATTGAGGACTGCCCTTTCAAACACACCAGTCTTTAGTGTTTGTTACACGCAGAGATTAGCCGCTCGCTGCTTTCCCATACAGCACGGCTCCAGAGGATCCTGACTCTATCCACGGAGGAGAGCCCACAGCCGCCCGCCTGGGAATCTGGATACCATCCGGCTACAGCGTACTGACTGCTGAACTAAATGTCAGTCTGCTTATTCGCACCTCTTTCAATAAGGGTGCCAATACTCTTGCGAGTATACTACCATCTGTTATTGTCTCATTGTGACTCTTTTTGTCTGGAACCTGCTTGCACTATGAGGCGCTGTCTTTCACAATCTCCTAGGACATTCCTGGAAATCAAAGCACCCATATCAGGCAGAAGTCAGCGCAAGATAAATGAAGATCCAAGACTGGCCGTAGCATTGGCTGTAAGCTATAGTAATTGCGCAACATTTTTCCTCTGCTTATTGGGCACAATTTTTCAAATCTACAAATGTATCATAAAATTATATAACTTAAAGTATTAGATTCCTCATTTTGCTGTAAACATATTTGTTGTTAGAAAGTGTCTAATTAAAGGATAATTGTACGTATCTCTTATTTATTAATGACTCATGTAAAGATTTGTATTATTGTGGAATTCATATCTTAATCAGATGTTTCTCCCTGCAATATACATTGTGACAATTAAATGTTTTGTTTTTAAAAAAATGCAATGCAATAATATACAATAAAACAGTTTAAAAATGTAACAATTATTTTATATCTGTCACTAAATATCCTCAGCAGAAGAAGTTAGAGAAGAGAAGCCTAGATTTCAACATGGCAGGGCTTATTTCTTTTTAGCAACTTTACATTTACACTTTTTTTTCAATAGTTAATATATTTTTTAAAATACATCGACATAATATTTTCAGGCTAGTCTTTGCTTTGAATACACCATTATATCTTGCATTTATTTAGTGCATGATGTCCGTTTAATAGGAGCAATTTAATTGACAATTCACTTAAATTCTAGATATTTATTAATGTTTTCTGATAATCATTTGATTATTTAATAAAGTCAGGGTCAGTTAGTCTAACCTGACCCAGCTGCCCCATGCATCCAGAAGGGATCTATCAACTGCCTGATAGCAATCTATCTCCTCAGGTAACTGCAGACAGAATGGTACAGGAGTCAGAGATGGATGAGAGGCTGGGTGAAGGAGGCATAGCCTCTTCTTGGAGGTCAGATAAGAAGTCAGTATTGTGTGACAGAGGCCAGGGGTCAGAGTGTGTGACAGAAAACCATGTGATTAGTGTGTAAGAGCTAAGGCCCAGGTGTGTGTATGTTGTACAAGGCGAAGCCTACGTGTGAGTCAGTGATGTTCTTCTGTGAGGCTATTTTAATTATATTCCTCAGGGTTGAACAGGGAAACCAACCGGGGTCAGAATATGTGACAGAGAGGCCAGTATGATCCCTATGTAAACAGGAGGCTTTCAATGTGAGTGAAACAGTGGCCAGATGTTTGACTTTTTTTTTTTTTTAGGATGGCAAATCTGATCTGGGGATAGTTCTGATGCAATGTTTTTGTATATTCTTCTAAAAGGGAGTTTTACAGTGCACAGTGAGGCAGTGTAAATATAAGTGTGCCAGAATTACACCCCCACATAATGAATATGCAAAGCATATAACTGTCACAGCAACACATAGCGACAGCTGTTCTATATGTTATCTATTGTCTGGTGCCAGGGACAAGGCACGCTTCAGTAATCATATCATTCAGGACAAAGGGTAAGGGGACTAAGGTGTTATCAACCTCCCCCCCCCAACACTTTCACACAATAGGGCCAGAGAATAACAAACCCTACACCATAGCTAGCATCTGCAGAAGGTTCACAGTGGATGTCACAGCTGTGTCTCAATCTGTCACTGGCCTGTTACTGTCACCACCTGCCACCTCTGTCTCAGGCTATACACACTCTCTCCCAGCGTGGGTGCGCTCTTCTCTCATTTGTCCTTTCCTGTTCTCTGGGGGTGGGTAAAAATGGCCAATGGGCCACTATGCTGATACCAACAATTCCTGTAGGTTAATTTTTTGTTTTTCTTTTTGGATAATGTAAAAAAGACTTAAAGATGACTGGATTCTCCAATCTTTTGAGACACTACATGCGGTACCATTGTACGCATCACCATCAGGACTGACGCTGAGTGATAACCATAATGCAACTGTAGCTTATTCAGTACGCTCAAGGAAACGTCAAGAACAGACTCTGGGGCCTATCTATCAAGCCTGTGTTTCTGGCAAGTCTTCAGACTCGCAAGAAACAGCAGTTATGAAGCAGCAGTCACAAAGACCGCTGCTCCATAACCTGTCCGCCTGCTCTGAGCAGGCGGACAGACATTGCCGGAAATCAACCCGATCGAGTACGATCGGGTAGATTGACACCCCCCTGCTGGCGGCTCATTGGCCACGAGTCTGCAGGGGGCGGCGTTGCACCAGCAGCTCTTGTGAGCTGCTGGTGCAATGCTGAATACGGAGAGCGTATTGCTCTCAGTATTCAGCGAGGTCTGGCGGACCTGATCCGCACTGTGGGCTCAGGTCCACCAGACCTTGTTAAATAGAGACCTATGGCCCCTATTTAAGAATGTCTGCCGGACCTGATCCAACAGTGCGGATCAGGTTCGCCAGACCTCGCTGAATATGGAGAGCAATACACTCTCCGTATTCAGCAGGCTCGCCAGAAACACGGGGCATCAAGCTCCATTCAGAGCTTGATAGATAGGCCCCATTGGCTGAAAAAACAACTGGACAGTTAGTTAAGAGCTGGGAGAACCTCTACTAATGAAGCTCATCAGAAAAGTGATCATCAGCGCTGCGGAATCTGTTGGCGCTCTACAAATACCTGATAATAATAATAATCTATCCCCAACTTTACATAAAAAGGGTCAAACTCCCTCTGCTTCTTGTTTGTGGATCCACAGTTTGAAAACTGGCAGCAATAAAGCATTTGTGGTTTGGTAACGTTAACAAATATAAAATGATTTAGCTTCTGATCACATGTTGGAAGGGTAAGGGCCTCTATTCAAATAGATGCGGCTCATATTTTCAAGCAGGTTTTCTTTAATCCGTGTCATATTTTGATGTGTATTAAAAAAGAAATGCAGGGCAAATATACTGCCAATATTTGCATGAATGGCAGCAAGTTTGTAAGCACCATTTTTAAGTAGTGCTTGAAAAAACAAGTAGAGACATTTTTTTTTAATTTTTTTTTTTGGGGGGGGTTATTCACAGGTTTTTTTTTTCTAATTTTCAGCATTTGTTTTCTGTAACTTTAACTTAATGGGACAGTCTAGACAAAATTAAACTTTTATGATTCAGATAGGGCATGCACTTTTTAACAGCTTTCCAATTTACTTTTTAAAACACATTTGCTTTGTTCTCTTGGTATTCTTTGTTGAAAGCTAAACATAGGTAGGCTCATATGCTAATTTTTAAGCCCCTGAAAGCTACCTCTTATCTTAGGGCATTTTGACAGTTTTTCACAGCTAGACAGTGCTTATTTGTGTGTGACATATAGATAACACTGTGCTCACTCCCGTGGAGTTATTTATGAGTCAGCACTGATTGGCTAAAATGCAAGTCTGTCAAAAGAACTAAAATAAGGGGGCAATCTGCAGAAACATAGATACAAGGTAACCACAGAGGTAAAAAGTAAATTAATATAACCATGTTGTTTATGCAAATCTGGGGAATGGGTAATAAAGAGATTATCTATCTTTTTCATCAATAAAAGTTTTGGAGTAGACTGTCCCTTTAAGGGCCCTTTTTGTGTCTAGAGACATAAAAAAGATGAAATCTTTAATTGTTCCAAAACTAAAATGATGTATTATGCATATACAAGTACTTTTTTTGCATTGCTTCTAGCTTTGTTCCCTCCATTGCTTACAATGGTGCTCGCCAGAGTCGCCAGCAAGTGGTGAAGATTTAAAGCGGGAATACAAGCATGTTTGTATTCTTGAATAGCATTCCAAGCCAAAATAGCTGCCTGTATATATGTTCCTGTAACATTTCACGCATCACCCAAAGAGCTGTGTATATCAGCCGGACCAATTGATTTTTAAATATCGCCCTCCTGATTTTGAGGCAAGTTTTGATTTGAATCTGCAGGTCCATTTGATATTGAATAAGGGCTAAAGAGTTTCCTGGCACAGGAACACTTTACTGGAGTCAAAATATGGAGACAACTGACCCCTGGGACAACAAAGGTATCATTGCTAAGACTGCCTAAATCACTCTCACACTCTCTCTCTCACACACACACTCTCTCTCACACACATACACACACTCTCACACACACACTCTCTCACACACACTCTCTCTCTCACACACTCTCTCTCACACACACTCTCTCTCACACACTCTCTCTCACACACACACACTCTCTCTCTCACACACACACTCTCTCTCTCACACACACACTCTCTCTCTCACACACTCTCTCTCACACACACTCTCTCTCACACACTCTCTCTCACACACACACACTCTCTCTCTCACACACACACTCTCTCTCTCACACACTCTCTCTCACACACACTCTCTCTCACACTCTCTCTCACACACACTCTCTCTCACACACTCTCTCTCTCACATGCTCTCTCTCTCACATGCTCTCTCTCTCACATGCTTTCTCTCACACTCTCTCACACACACTCTCTCTCTTACACACTCTCTCTCTTACACACTCTTCTCTCTCACACATACACTCTCTCTCACACACTCTCTCTCACACACTCTCTCTCTCTCACACACACACACTCTCTCACACACACTCTCTCTCTCACACACACTCTCTCTCACACACTCTCTCTCTCACACGCTCTCTCTCTCACATGCTCTCTCTCTCACACTCTCTCACACACACTCTCTCTCTTACACACTCTCTCTCTCTTACACACTCTTCTCTCTCACACATACACACTCTCTCTCAAACAGTCTCTCTCACACTCTACTTATGCTCTCTTTGCAAATTCAACCTATTAAAATGGGTTGTGGTTTCATTTAGCAAACCCAGTATTGTATATACAAAAATAAACCTAAAAAGTTGCCTATACAGTTAACACTCTACACTTTAATAGTCTAGCATGTCAGTGACAGTGTGGACAAAGGATACTGTGATATGTGTACCCTGATCTCCTTAATAGGCTTTTGCAGTTCATCATCTGAAATTCTTTGCTGTTTCATTTGTCTATATTAACAAAGAAAATCCAGCAACCTCTAATCCAGTGATTTGCAACCTTTTTTTGCTGTGGCACACTTTTTTACATTAAAAAATCCTGTGGCACACCACCATCCCAAGATTTTACAAAATCACACATTGTAGCCTAATACAGGATATATATACAGTATATATATATATATATATATATATATATATATATATATATACATACACACACACTGTACTGTGCTGTCATACCATGCCTCCTACAAACTATACATGACATATTGACATTCATTCACAAGCACCCCCGCACTGCTGTCAGTCTGCCGCGGCACACCTGAGGATCTCTCACGGCACACTAGTGTGCCACGACACACTGGTTGAAAAACACTGCTCTAATCAACAAGCCCAATATTTTTATTACAGACTACTGCTAAAGCAAGAAACTCATCTGCTAATGACCAGTCATACACTCTCAGCATACTTTTTCTAGTGATATACCCGCCTCACAGTGTCACACCTACATTCCTATGTGATTTATGCATTGTGGATGAAGAAAAAAAACATATGTAATAAATTGGAGAACAATTAATTTTAATAAACATTTGCCAATATTGATTGTACCTAAAAGCTATACCTTAAATGTATTATGTAGGTGTCTCTGCACCTCTAAAAAAATTCTGCTGAGATAGTGGGACATTAGGGTGTGTGACAGTTCATTTGAATTAGAAATAAAGTGCCTGCGTTACTTAAAGATCTCCAGGCAATTTAAAATTATATTTAAATATATTTTTCTTCTTTTTATAAATAGTTATAAAGGCTGGGTTCTCTTGAACTCCCCAGGCAAGTATGTTATATGAGGAGGGTGCTGCTGCATTACTTTTCAAAGGATAGAGCGAGTCTGTTGGCCTCCTGGCTTTTCATCACAGGTGATTAAGGTTTGATTAAATTAAATTCTATTGTAATGTACACTGACAGTCTGAGCTGCAACAATGCTGAGATAGGCATAATATTTTTATTTCCAAATAAATTATTTTTTAATTCTAGTGTTTAAATGTATTCTCTGTAATAATTGATTTAGTGATGAATATGTTGTTAGATGCAGAAATCCTGAAGAAAAATTAATTAATCATAAAACATTTGCATACATGTGATGATGAAGTCTTGTAAATGTACATACTGTTCTGCTTTGACAAACTAATTAGACCAGGACTTGAGAAATCCCAGGAGCTATCACTCCTAAAATTCCAGTTGCAGCTTCTAACATTTTGGTCTTTTCAATACACTTCTCTTTAATAATAATATTAAAGTGCTATAGACTTGGCAATGGCTGCCCAATGCAATCAAAGATAACGATTAAGTGACTGTGACCAAATTCATGATCCTATCTTTCCAACGCCATTTGTCATCAGTCATTCACATCGCATTTGCTGCGCATTCACAATGATTTTTAGATAAGTGTCACCAGTTCATATCAAATAGCATTACTTACCAGCCGGCGTCTTCTTCTTAATCTTCTTCAAGTGTGGCAAAAGAACTAGGCAAGTGGGGCGGGCAGCAAATGTCCAGAGTCCAGGGCAGGGCAGGACAGGTTCTTCTTCTCAGCAGCTTAACAGGTGACAGGAGTAGAATAAGTTCTTTCCTTTTTCACCGTTGCGTCTGTCTGTCACACATTTCTTCTCTCTTCCTGCCACGCCAGGCCACAAGCAGTTCCACCTCTTCCACTCTAAGGTACTGAGTGCTGAGACCACCTGATTGGCTCCCAAGTCCTGAGGCTGATTAAAGAAAAGCCTCTCTTTTTACATGTCCCTAAATTCCTTTTTTTGTTCTAAACAATGTTGTCTTTCATATCTCTGTGTTTATTTATACCACTATATGTATATAGTGTAAATTTATTATTATTCTGAGCAGGAATAATTGTGAATATAACATGTAATCAGGGTATCGTGTGTATTTATTTGCAATCAATGGATATTTTAAGAGCTGGACCAGTTTTCTCGCTGTACCTGTGTAACCCCTCCTGATTGCAATCTAGTTTTAAAAACCACCCCTACACAGGTGTTATAAAATGAGCTGGCATATAAGATGACATTTCTTACTGAAAATTAAATTCAAGAGAAGGAAGAAAAACACTAAAAATAGCATGACAGTAAAGAGGTGATTTTAATTTCTGCTGTATCTGATTCATGACAGTTTAATGTTAGGTGGGCTATCCCTTTGAGCTATCAGTTTAAGATTATATTGAATCAAACATCAATTCTAATTTTAAAATCATTGTCTAAAATATTACACTGTGTGTCCTAATGTCAGCATCAATGTTTATCTTTAATACTAATTTCACATATACATACTTTCAAAGTATAATACACAATGTAACAAATGGCACTTACAAGTTCTGATGAGTGATCAATGACACAAGTATCAAGCAATTTGATTCGTTAGTGATAGTTTAAAATGTATATTTGAATCAGATTGGCTGATGTCATAAATCATGTGATTATGCATATTCCAATCAAAAGTGGTTGAAAAATTCTCTAGTGTGTGGGTTGTTTAGGAGTTTGCGTCATAATTGGTGCGAAAAGTGTTGTGTCAAATTTGGTGCGAAGTGGAGAGTGGGACATGTATTACATGGCTTAAACATGGTGCACATAGATTTTTCCAAAAAAATAAAAAGGAAGTTAACTATATTATGTTGTGTATTTATTTCATTTTTATCTCTATATCTATTAAAACAACAAGTTTGGGGCAAAACTTTGCAACAATTTGGAGAAATAATATTGTCCCCTTGCTTTGTAATGAGAGACAAAGTTGTAACATAATTCATAAGTATTAATGTATTTTTCATTTTTATCCTTATATCTACTAGTGCACCAAATGTGTAGCAATAATATTGTTTGATTTAGAAAGGGTATACAATTTTAATAAAGTTTCTAATTTACTTTTATTATGTAATACACTTCATTCTCTTGCAGCATCGAACATAAGCTTTCTGTATTTCCAGACTCCCATTGATTTCTATGGCATCCAAGGCCTCAAGGGGGGTGGATTGAAAACTAAGTACGCTGCGTCGGAATAGACGCAAGTGTACCTGTTAAATGTTTGATAAATTGGGAAAAGGGTCAAAAAGAGTAGAATGTGAATTTAAAACATCTGTAATGACGCAAGCATCGATCTGCGTCGGATTGATATAGTGGGAGTTTATATATAAAAATTTCAACATTTGATTATCTTGACACTTTGATAACTGCGGCGTCAACAAATACGACGTGGGATTCAAGCGTATTTTCAGTTGACGCTTTGATAAATATCCCCCAATGTATAAAACCCTTAAAGGGACAGTAAATGTTAAATATTGCACTCCATTAAAGAGATCTGATATACTAAATGTGCTTGTGTTTTAAAAAGCAATATATGAATTTAATCCATAATCCCAATCCACACCCCATGACACGCACAGAACCCTCAGATAGTGTCCAGGAATTGACAAACTGTGGCAAAATAAGGTATACAGGTCCTATCATTCACTGCTCAGACAAAATGTTAGTCTGCACCTACAGATAGACTTGACAACAGTGCTGCTAACAGTCTGGATGTGATGGTTATTAATATATCACATTACCTGTATACAGGAGTAGACTGATCCAGTAAGTACAAAACTAATGCAAGACCATTACACCTCAGTATATTTCTCCTCATTACAGCATGAGGTATCCACCCACCCAGCCATGGCGCCAGCAACCCATCAAGTGCACCAACCCACCAATGGAGATTGTGTGTGTAGTGTGGTGTACCCACCATGGTAGCACTACTGGTACATGTAATCCCTCCCCATTATATGGCCGCAGCAGAGGAGTACATTGTGCGGCCAGCCCGGGCCTAGTAGTATACAAAAACTCACTCTTAGCCTCTCTGACCTTCTCTGGCCACGTGCTGAGTTTGCTCGAAGCCTCGCCGCAGCTCTCCTCAATGGATTGCAATGGACCCGGCAGCATGCATCTCTCCAAGTATCAGCATCAGCAGTGCACTGACACTCAGTCTGACCCCCTCTGTATCACCTGTGGACATGGCACGAGGCATCAGTGTAGTGCAGCCACGTGCCAGGCGTGTCATTTCACTTACAGTGCTGCTCAGAGCAATGTAGTCATCATGACTCATTTATTCACCACCCAATTTCACAGCCGGTTTTCTGTAATATTCTCCTACTGCGTTACGTTTCCCTACCTACGGCCACGCCTACAAAAACTTGCAAAGGCAGTTGTGCACGCATGTGCTCACTGTCTACAATAGACTTGTAAATACACTACAGAGCACGCATGCGCTCATTGACGTTGTGACGAACCAAGGTTATCCAACCCTGCGCCAGTCACTTCTTTGGCACAGAAAGGGTTATCAGCCCCCTTTTTCTGTCACCAATAGGTCACAATCTAGCCACACCAGGCAAGCTTGTGATTCAGTTTAGTGGGTGCAAGGGTTAACCACATTCCCTAGTCTGTACTAGACGTAAGAGAAATGCCCAAAACTCCCTTTTAATGCCACCCACAATAAACTATCAATCCTATAGCTCCAATACTGCCACAACTTAAAATTTATTAAAGGGAAAATCCTAAGAAAAAACCCAGACTTTACACATGAACTCTCTAAATACAATTTAGCAGAAAATAACCTAAATTATACCGTTCTAATATTCCAGTCTCTTTCAGTGATTCAATTATTAGACAAAGGCCAAACTTAATAAAGGAATTATTTATTATGCCAAAAGTATTATGCACAATGCATTATTAATAAAAAGTTGTTACAAATAAAATTACACACGCAAACAGTGTTTTAAAATAAAAAGGAGAAAAACAGAATTGAATACTTTCCTAGCTTCAAGCTCTGTGCCAGGGGCTGGCATGAAAATGATGGCTCCTTACTTCTGTAAAGCAGCTCCCCTTGTAAGAATGAACACCTTATTGTTAAAAACATAAGATTCTTATACCATTTTCCAGATATCAGGTTGCCTGACCACACCCTCCTGGGCGGGCTAAGAAACCTCCCTGTCTTTATGCCCTTCAATAGACTAAGTTCTTGCCTGAAATTATACAATCCATTATAATTTCTGCTAGGTAACTTTTTCTATATTTACATATCGGGAACCTCTTAGTTTCATTGGGAGAATCGGTTTGATATCAAATATGCCATAGGTTGTCATAATTACCTTCATTTAAGGTTATAACAGTTTTAACACACATATGTACATAATATACCAATGTCCTTTCAGTGACCTGGTCAGTTTTTGTGATGGAGGCCCTGTTTTGCATCATGCATTCTATTGACAGCCTAAGCCATAAACCCTTTCCTGTGTATTTTCTGAAACTAAGAGCTTGAGTGGCTTTATGACTCAATGCATACACAATAACAGTTGGTAGGGCTATTTAGGAGGCTCCTGGAACTTCAAAGAAAACACAAGTCACAATTGTTCTTGAAAAACAAATAACTGTTTTGAGTTCAAGCTACACAGAATTAACCCCTTCTTAGCTAAATCCTGAGGTTTTCGTGACAGACGTAGTCGGCAAATATTACAGAACTGGTACATCCATCATTTTGGCACTAGCTGATGACATCTACATAACAGTGGCAAAATACGGATTTGTTTGATTAAATGATTGGACGTTTTTCATTAATATGAATATGAAGCCTTTTTTTGACACTGTTATTTAAATAGCCAAAGCTAGTGCCAAAATTATGGACTTAACAGTTCTGCAATTTTTGACAACTGCGGCAATGAGCGCATGCACATATATATATGTGTGTTTGTGTGTGCGGATGTGTGTGTGTGTGTGTGTATTTAAAAATAAATAGAACATATTCTGCTATGTGAAATATTAATATCTCATGTCGGGTTTAGCACTCTTGAATATACACGGTTGGATAAGTGGACGAGTATGGTTGTTTTTTGTTTGTTTTCTAGGTTTTTGCTCTCCATTGACTTCTATGGAAGAAGAAGTTAACGCGGTTGCAGTTATTATTTTGTGTGTATCAGGTTTACACTCACACCCAAACGTTTTCATTTAAACTTGTAATATGTGCGCAACCCTACGCATGCAAAAAGCCTACATTGAGTTAACGAGCAAGATGGAGCTCTAATTTGAACTCCACTCGTAATCTAGCCGTTATTGTGTATTGTTAGTTGCGTTGGTACTTGTTTATCGTTTTGTATAGGTTGTGTTGTTAAATATTTGTTGTTGTGCATTGGTTGGTTGTTACATGTTTATTGTTGTGTAAAGTTGTATTGTAACATGTTTATTGTTGTGTATAAGTTGTGTTGCTACATGTTTATTGTTGTGTATAGGTTGTGTTGTTAAATATTTGTTGTTGTGTATTGGTTGTGTTGTTACATGTTTATTGTTGTGTATTGGATGTGTTGACTTTTGTTTATTGTGTATTGGTTGTGTTGTTACTTTTTTATTATTGTGTATCGGTTGTGTTTTTACATGTTTATTGTTGTGTATTTGTTGTGTTGTTGAATATTTATTGTGTATTGGTTGTTTTGTTACATGTTTATTGTTGTGTATTGGATGTGTTGGCACTTGTTTATTGTTGTGCATTGGTTGTGTTGTTACTTGTTTAATGTTGTGTATTGATTATAATGTTACTTGTTTATTGTTGTGTATTGGTTGTGTTATTACATGTTTATTATTATGTATTGGTTGTGTTGTTACATGTTTATTGTTGTGTATTGGTTGTGTTGTTACATGTTTATTATTGTGTATTAGTTGCAATGATACATGTTTATTGTTTTGTATTAGATGTGTTGGCACTTGTTTATTGTTGTGTATTGAATACGTTGTTACATGTTTATTGTTGTGTATTAATTATGTTGTTACTTGTTTATTGTTGTGTATTGATTATGTTGTTACTTGTTTATTGTTTTGTATTGGTTGTGTTGTTACATGTTTATTGTTGTGTATTGGTTGTGTTGTTACATGTTTATTATTGTGTATTAGTTGTGTTGTTACGTGTTTATTATTGTGTATTAGTTGTGTTGTTACATGTTTATTATTGTGTATTGGCTGTGTTGTTACATGTTTATTGTTGTGTATTGGTTGTGTTGTTACTAGTGATGTTGCAAACTTAAAATTTTCCGTTCGCGAACGGCGGACTCGAACTTCCGCAATTGTTCGCAAACGGGCGAACCGGGCGGACCGCCATTGACTTCAATAAGCAGGCGAATTTTAAAACCCACAGGGACTCTTTCTGGCCACAATAGTGATGGAAAAGTTGTTTCAAGGGGACTACATGGGGACTACATGGACTGTGGCATGCCGGAGGGGGATTCATGGCAAAATTCCCACGGAAAATTACATAGTTGATGCAGAGTCTGGTTTTAATCCATAAAGGGCATAAATCACCTAACATTCCTAAATTGTTTGGAATAACGTGCTTTAAAACATCAGGTATGATGTTGTATCGATCAGGTAGTGTAAGGGTTACGCCTGCTTCACAGTGACAGACCAAACTCCCCATTTAACGCACCGCAAACAACCGCAAACAGTCCATTTGCACAACCACGAGATAGATAGATTTGATAGATACATAGATACATAGATTAGATAGATAGATCAATAGATGCAATATACATTTGATAGATACGATAGATAGATTTGATAGATAAATAGATAGATTTGATAGATATATAATTTCCCAGACAGAGAATTACAAGACTGAGACAATTACAAGTCTGAGACCCATGGTAAGGTTCCCAGAGGCAGTTGCGGCGCCAGGGCAGGCAGGCAACTGCTATTAGCTTACACTAGCAGACTGATGTTTCACAGTCAAAAAAGTTTTTTTTTACAAAATTTACACTACTGTTACAACAGATATGAGTGGTGGCACTAGTTGGCAAGTGGGCCTGGCACACATGCTGGCAGGCAGGCAACTGCTATTAGATTACACTAGCAGACTGATGTTTCACAGTCAAAAAAGTTTTTTTTTAAAAAAATTACACTACTGTTACAACAGATATGAGTGGTGGCACTTAGCAAGTGGGCCTGGCACACACGCTGACAGGCAGGCAACTGCAATTAGATTACACTAGCAGACTGATGTTTCACAGTCAAAAGAGTTTTTTTTTTTAAATTTACACTACTGTTACAACAGATATGAGTGGTGGCACTTAGCAAGTGGGCCTGGCACACACGCTGGCAGGCAGGCAGGCAACTGCAATTAGATTACACTAGCAGACTGATGTTTCACAGTCAAAAAAGTTTTTTTTTTTACAAAATTTACACTACTGTTACAACAGATATGAGTGGTGGCACTAGTTGGCAAGTGGGCCTGGCACACACGCGGGCAGGCAGGCAACTGCTATTAGATTACACTAGCAGACTGATGTTTCACAGTCAAAAAAGTTTTTTTTTTTAAATTTACACTACTGTTACAACAGATATGAGTGGTGGCACTAGTTGGCAAGTGGGCCTGGCACACACGCGGGCAGGCAGGCAACTGCAATTAGATTACACTAGCAGACTGATGTTTCACAGTCAAAAAAGTTTTTTTTTTAAATTTACACTACTGTTACAACAGATATGTGTGGTGGCACTAGTTGGCAAGTGGGCCTGGCACACACGCTGGCAGGCAGGCAACTGCAATTAGATTACACTAGCAGACTGATTTTTCACAGTCAAAAAAGTTTTTTTTTAAAAAACATTTACACTACTGTTACAACAGATATGAGTGGTGGCACTAGTTGGCAAGTGGGCCTGGCACACACGCTGGCAGGCAGGCAGGCTACTGCAATTAGATTACACTAGCAGAGTGATGTTTCACAGTCAAAAAAGTTTTTTTTTAAATTAAATTATTAGGCAAGTTGTATTTTTGAGGATTAATTTTATTATTGAACAACAACCATGTTCTCAATGAACCCAAAAAACTCATTAATATCAAAGCTGAATAGTTTTGGAAGTAGTTTTTAGTTTGTTTTTAGTTATAGCTATTTTAGGGGGATATCTGTGTGTGCAGGTGACTATTACTGTGCATAATTATTAGGCAACTTAACAAAAAACAAATATATACCCATTTCAATTATTTATTTTTACCAGTGAAACCAATATAACATCTCAACATTCACAAATATACATTTCTGACATTCAAAAACAAAACAAAAACAAATCAGTGACCAATATAGCCACCTTTCTTTGCAAGGACACTCAAAAGCCTGCCATCCATGGATTCTGTCAGTGTTTTGATCTGTTAACCAGCAACATTGCGTGCAGCAACAACCACAGCCTCCCAGACACTGTTCAGAGAGGTGTACTGTTTTCCCTCCTTATAAATCTCACATTTGATGATGGACCACAGGTTCTCAATGGGGTTCAGATCAGGTGAACAAGGAGGCCATGTCATTAGATTTTCTTCTTTTATACCCTTTCTTGCCAGCCACGCTGTGGAGTACTTGGACGCGTGTGATGGAGCATTGTCCTGCATGAAAATCATGTTTTTCTTGAAGGATGCAGACTTCTTCCTGTACCACTGCTTGAAGAAAGTGTCTTCCAGAAACTGGCAGTAGGACTGGGAGTTGAGCTTGACTCCATCCTCAACCCGAAAAGGCCCCACAAGCTCATCTTTGATGATACCAGCCCAAACCAGTACTCCACCTCCACCTTGCTGGTGTCTGAGTCGGACTGGAGCTCTCTGCCCTTTACCAATCCAGCCACGGGCCCATCCATCTGGCCCATCAAGACTCACTCTCATTTCATCAGTCCATAAAACCTTAGAAAAATCAGTCTTGAGATATTTCTTGGCCCAGTCTTGACGTTTCAGCTTGTGTGTCTTGTTCAGTGGTGGTCGTCTTTCAGCCTTTCTTACCTTGGCCATGTCTCTGAGTATTGCACACCTTGTGCTTTTGGGCACTCCAGTGATGTTGCAGCTCTGAAATATGGCCAAACTGGTGGCAAGTGGCATCTTGGCAGCTGCACGCTTGACTTTTCTCAGTTCATGGGCAGTTATTTTGCGCCTTGGTTTTTCCACACGCTTCTTGCGACCCTGTTGACTATTTTGAATGAAACGCTTGATTGTTCGATGATCACGCTTCAGAAGCTTTGCAATTTTAAGAGTGCTGCATCCCTCTGCAAGATATCTCACTATTTTTTACTTTTCTGAGCCTGTCAAGTCCTTCTTTTGACCCATTTTGCCAAAGGAAAGGAAGTTGCCTAATAATTATGCACACCTGATATAGGGTGTTGATGTCATTAGACCACACCCCTTCTCATTACAGAGATGCACATCACCTAATATGCTTAATTGGTAGTAGGCTTTCGAGCCTATACAGCTTAGAGTAAGACAACATGCATAAAGAGGATGATGTGGTCAAAATACTCATTTGCCTAATAATTCTTCACTCCCTGTACTGTTACAACATATATGAGTGGTGGCACTAGTTGGCAAGTGGGCCTGGCACACACACTGGCAGGCAGGCAACTGCAATTAGATTACACTAGCAGACTGATGTTACATGTTTATTGTTGTGTATTAGATGTGTTGGCCCTTGTTTATTATTGTTTATTGGTTGTGTTGTTACATGTTTATTGTTGTGTTGTTGAATATTTATTTGAGTTCAAGCTACACAGAATTAACCCCTTCTTAGCTAAATCCTGAGGTTTTCGTGACAGACGTAGTCGGCAAATATTACAGAACTGGTACATCCATCATTTTGGCACTAGCTGATGACATCTACATAACAGTGGCAAAATACGGATTTGTTTGATTAAATGATTGGACGTTTTTCATTAATATGAATATGAAGCCTTTTTTTGACACTGTTATTTAAATAGCCAAAGCTAGTGCCAAAATTATGGACTTAACAGTTCTGCAATTTTTGACAACTGCGGCAATGAGCGCATGCACATATATATATGTGTGTTTGTGTGTGCGGATGTGTGTGTGTGTGTGTGTATTTAAAAATAAATAGAACATATTCTGCTATGTGAAATATTAATATCTCATGTCGGGTTTAGCACTCTTGAATATACACGGTTGGATAAGTGGACGAGTATGGTTGTTTTTTGTTTGTTTTCTAGGTTTTTGCTCTCCATTGACTTCTATGGAAGAAGAAGTTAACGCGGTTGCAGTTATTATTTTGTGTGTATCAGGTTTACACTCACACCCAAACGTTTTCATTTAAACTTGTAATATGTGCGCAACCCTACGCATGCAAAAAGCCTACATTGAGTTAACGAGCAAGATGGAGCTCTAATTTGAACTCCACTCGTAATCTAGCCGTTATTGTGTATTGTTAGTTGCGTTGGTACTTGTTTATCGTTTTGTATAGGTTGTGTTGTTAAATATTTGTTGTTGTGCATTGGTTGGTTGTTACATGTTTATTGTTGTGTAAAGTTGTATTGTAACATGTTTATTGTTGTGTATAAGTTGTGTTGCTACATGTTTATTGTTGTGTATAGGTTGTGTTGTTAAATATTTGTTGTTGTGTATTGGTTGTGTTGTTACATGTTTATTGTTGTGTATTGGATGTGTTGACTTTTGTTTATTGTGTATTGGTTGTGTTGTTACTTTTTTATTATTGTGTATCGGTTGTGCCCTTTACCAATCCAGCCACGGGCCCATCCATCTGGCCCATCAAGACTCACTCTCATTTCATCAGTCCATAAAACCTTAGAAAAATCAGTCTTGAGATATTTCTTGGCCCAGTCTTGACGTTTCAGCTTGTGTGTCTTGTTCAGTGGTGGTCGTCTTTCAGCCTTTCTTACCTTGGCCATGTCTCTGAGTATTGCACACCTTGTGCTTTTGGGCACTCCAGTGATGTTGCAGCTCTGAAATATGGCCAAACTGGTGGCAAGTGGCATCTTGGCAGCTGCACGCTTGACTTTTCTCAGTTCATGGGCAGTTATTTTGTGCCTTGGTTTTTCCACACGCTTCTTGCGACCCTGTTGACTATTTTGAATGAAACGCTTGATTGTTCGATGATCACGCTTCAGAAGCTTTGCAATTTTAAGAGTGCTGCATCCCTCTGCAAGATATCTCACTATTTTTGACTTTTCTGAGCCTGTCAAGTCCTTCTTTTGACCCATTTTGCCAAAGGAAAGGAAGTTGCCTAATAATTATGCACACCTGATATAGGGTGTTGATGTCATTAGACCACACCCCTTCTCATTACAGAGATGCACATCACCTAATATGCTTAATTGGTAGTAGGCTTTCGAGCCTATACAGCTTAGAGTAAGACAACATGCATAAAGAGGATGATGTGGTCAAAATACTCATTTGCCTAATAATTCTTCACTCCCTGTACTGTTACAACATATATGAGTGGTGGCACTAGTTGGCAAGTGGGCCTGGCACACACACTGGCAGGCAGGCAACTGCAATTAGATTACACTAGCAGACTGATGTTACATGTTTATTGTTGTGTATTAGATGTGTTGGCCCTTGTTTATTATTGTTTATTGGTTGTGTTGTTACATGTTTATTGTTGTGTTGTTGAATATTTATTGTGTATTGGTTGAGTTGTTACATGTTTATTATTGTGTATTGGTTGTGTTGGCACTTGTTTATTATTGGGTATTAGTTGTGTCGTTACATGTTTATTGTTGTGTATTGGTTGTGTTGTTACATGTTTATTGTTTTGTATTAGTTGTGTTGGTACTTGTTTATTGTTGTGTATAAGTTGTGTTGCTACTTGTTTATTGTTGTGTATTGGTTGTGTTGTTACACGATTATTGTTGTGTATTGGTTGTGTTGTTACATGTTTATTGTTGTGTATTGGTTGTGTTGTTACTAGTGATGTCGCAAACTTAAAATTCTCCGTTTGCGAACGGCGGACTCAAACTTCCGCAACTGTTCGCGAACGGGCGAACCGGGCGAACCGCCATTGACTTCAATAGGCAGGCGAATTTTAAAACCCACAGGGACTCTTTCTGGCCACAATAGTGATGGAAAAGTTGTTTCAAGGGGACTAACACCTGTACTGTGGCATGCCGGAGGGGGATCCATGGCAAAACTCCAACGGAAAATTACATAGTTGATGCAGAGTCTGGTTTTAATCCATAAAGGGCATAAATCACCTAACATTCCTAAATTGTTTGGAATAACGTGCTTTAAAACATCAGGTATGATGTTGTATCGATCAGGTAGTATAAGGGTTACGCCTGCTTCACAGTGACAGACCAAACTCCCCATTTAGCGCACCGCAAACAACCGCAAACAGTCCATTTGCACAACCACAAGATAGATAGATTTGATAGATACATAGATACATAGATTAGATAGATAGATCAATAGATGCAATATACATTTGATAGATACGATAGATAGATAGATTTGATAGATAAATAGATAGATTTGATAGATATATAATTTCCCAGACAGAGAATTACAAGACGTGCGGTCTGCGACCCATGGTAAGGTTCCCAGAGGCAGTTGCGGCGCCAGGGCAGGCAGGCAACTGCTATTAGATTATTATTTTTTTTAATTTACACTACTGTTACAACAGATATGAGTGGTGGCACATAGCAAGTGGGCCTGGCACACACGCTGGCAGGCAGGCAGGCAACTGCAATTAGATTACACTAGCAGACTGATGTTTCACAGTCAAAAAAGTTTTTTTTTTTAAATTTACACTACTGTTACAACAGATATGAGTGGTGGCACTAGTTGGCAAGTGGGCCTGGCACACACGCTGGCAGGCAGGCAACTGCAATTAGATTACACTAGCAGACTGATATTTCACAGTCAAAAAAGTTTTTTTTTTTTAAATTTACACTACTGTTACAACAGATATGAGTGGTGGCACTAGTTGGCAAGTGGGCCTGGCACACACGCTGGCAGGCAGGCTGGCAACTGCAATTTGATTACACTAGCAGACTGATGTTTCACAGTCAAAAAAGTTGTTTTTTTTTAAATTTACACTACTGTTACAACAGATATGAGTGGTGGCACTGCAGGCAGGCAACTGCAATTAGATTACACTAGCAGACTGATGTTTCACAGTCAAAATTACACAGGCAAATTTTTTTTTTAAAAAAAATGATGTTCTAGCCCTAAAAAGGGCTTTTTGGGGTGCTGTCCTTACAGCAGAGATCAGACGAGTCCTTCAGGACTGTATTGGACACTGAATACACTAGCCTAGCTATCAATTTCCCTATAAAATCAGCAGCAGCTACACTATCCCTCCTCTCACTAAGCATGCAGGATCAGAATGAATCTAAAATGGCTGCTGTCCAGGAGCTGGGAGGGTCTGGGAGGGAGTGTCTGCTGCTGATTGGCTGAAATGTGTCTGCAGACTGTGAGATACAGGGTCAAAGTTTACTCAATGATGATGAATAGGGGGCGGTTCGAACATCGCATATGTTCGCCTGCCGCAGCGAACGCGAACAAGCTATGTTCGCCGGGAACTATTCGCCGGCAAACTATTTGCGACATCACTAGTTGTTACATGTTTATTATTGTGTATTAGTTGTAATGTTACATGTTTATTGTTTTGTATTAGATGTGTTGGCACTTGTTTATTGTTGTGTATTGATTATGTTGTTACATGTTTATTGTTGTGTTCTGATTATGTTGTTACTTGTTTATTGTTGTGTATTGATTATGTTGTTACTTGTTTATTGTTGTGTATTGGTTGTGTTGTTACATGTTTATTATTGTGTATTGGTTGTGTTGTTGCATGTTTATCGTTGTGTATTGATTGTCTTGTGTATTAGTTGTAATGTTACATGTTTATTGTTTTGTATTAGATGTGTTGGCACTTGTTTATTGTTATGTATTGATTATGTTGTTACATGTTTATTGTTGTGTATTTATTATGTTGTTACATGTTTATTGTTGTGTATTGATTGTGTTGTTATATGTTTATTATTGTGTATTCGTTGTGTTGTTACATGTTTATTGTTGTGTATTGGATGTGTTGGTACTTGTTTATTGTTATGCATTGGTAGTGTTGTTACTTGTTTATTATTGTGTATTGGTTGTGTTGTTGCATGTTTATCGTTGTGTATTGATTGTCTTGTTACATGTTTATTTTTTGTGTATTGGATGTGTTGTTACAGGTTTATGGTGTATTGGTTGTGTTGTTGCATGTTTATTGCTGTCTATTTGTTGTGTTGTTTAATATTTGTTGTTGTGTATTGGTTGTGTTGTTACATGTTTATTGTTGTGTATTAGATGTGTTGGCCCTTGTTTATTATTGTTTATTGGTTGTGTTGTTACATGTTTATTGTTGTGTTGCTGAATATTTATTGTGTATTGGTTGAGTTGTTACATGTTTATTGTAGTGTATTGGATGTGTTGGCACTTGTTTATTGTTATGCATTGGTTGTGTTGTTACTTGTTTATTATTGTGTTTTGGTTGTGTTTTTACATGTTTATTATTGTGTATTGGTTGTGTTACCTTCTTTTTGTTGCCTTTTGGTTGTGTTGTTTGTGTTGTTACATGTTTATTGTTGTGTATTGGTTGTGTTGTTACCTTCTTTTTGTTGTGTATTGGTTGTGTTGTTACATATTTATTGGTGTGTATTGGTTGTGTTGGGACTTATTTATTATTGTGTATTAGTTGTGTAGTTACATGTTTATTGTTTTGTATTTGTGTATAAGTTGTGTTGCTACTTGTTTATTGTTGTGTATTGGTTGTGTTGTTACACGTTTATTGTTGTGTATTGGTTGCGTTGTTACATGTTTATTTTTGTGTATTAGCTGTGTTGGTACTTGTTTATTGTTGTGTATTAGTTGTGTTATTACATTTTTATTATTGTGTATTGGTTGTGTTGTTACATTTTTATTGTTGTGTATTTTTGGTTGTATTGGTACTTGTTGATTTTGTGCTTATTTATTTTTGTGTACTTTTGGTTAATTGTTTATTAACTTTGTTGTGTTTTACAGTAGTGGGGTTTTTGTTGTTTTTTGTTCTATTTTTTGTTTACTATATAGGGGTTAATTTGCTGTGGGGGAAATGCCACTTTAGGGGTTAATAGTGTAGTGGGCTTAGGTTGTGGTGGGGGTTATTCTACATTAGGGTTTAATAATGTAGGGCTGTGTAGCGGGTTTATTGTGTTTGTCTTTTTATATTAAAAGAAAAGGAATTAACTAATGTATTAAAGCTTTTAATAATACACTCTTACTTTATTCTTTTTACTCATATAGGCTGCCATTTGTTTATTCAGTTATGTCCCAAATGCACAAAATAGGCAATGTACATGTGTGATACAGTATATGTAAAAGGGATCATTTACATTACATCTTAAATATAGGTGGCAATAAATATCTCAGCGAGACTGCCTTCAAACACTCATTTCAGACTTGCACCAACCTGCAATATTCCAACAACAGGCCCAGTTACTCCTTCTTCCACCCTCTGCATCTTCCATCCAGCCACTGAGAATGAAGTTTCTTCCTTACCATCTTCCTCACGCCTCACTACCTGCCCGCTCGACCCTATCCCTTCCCATCTAATACCCTCCCTATCTTCCACCCTCACTCCTTCTCTTACCCACATCTTCAACCTATCTCTCTCTACCGGCTCATTCCCATCTTCTTTTAAACACGCAAAAGTCACTCAGATACTCAAAAAACCCTCCCTCGACCCTAATTCTCCTGAAAGCTACTGCCCCATATCATTGCTTCCACTAACATCAAAACTCCTTGAAAAACTAGTTTACAATCGCCTAAACCACTTCCTGTCCACCAACTCCTTGCTTGACCCCCTGCAATCCGTATTCCGCCCCAAACACTCAACTGAGGCTGCCCTTACCAAGGTTACTAATGATCTTGCTAAAAATATTGGCCACTACTCTATACTCATCTTACTTGATGAGCTGCCTTCAACACAGTTGACCACCCCCTCCTCCTACAGACCCTTCGCTCTTTTGGCCTCTGTGACACTGCTCTTTCCTGGATTCATTCCTATCTTTCTTACAGATCTTTTTCTGTGTCATTTGCCGACGACTCCTCCTCCCCAATGCCTCTGTCTGTTGGAGTACCTCAGTGATTTGTTCTGGGTCCTCTACTCTTTTCCATTTATACTTCTTCGCTGGGTAAACTTATCAACAGTTATGGCTTCAAATATCACCTCTATGCTGATGATACCTCTCCACCCCTGCTCTCTCTCCCTCTGTCAGCGACTGCTTATCTGGTATTTTTTCCTGGATGGCCTCTCACCACCTAAAGATTAACATGTCCAAGACTAAGTTCCTTCTTATCCCCCCCTCAAGCTCTACGCTGACTTCTGACTTTTCTATCCCTGTTGACGGCATCACCATTTTCCCATCACCCCAAGTCCGCTGCCTCAGAGTTACACTTGACTCAAATCTATCCTTCGTCCCCCATATCCAATTGCTTTCTACATCCTGCCGCAACCATCTACGCAATATTTCCAAGATTCAACCTTTTCTGTGCGCTAACACCACAAAGCAAATAATCCACTCCCTTGTTATTTCCCGATTTGACTACTGCAATAACCTACTTACTGGCCTTCCTCTTTCCTGCCTCTCCCCCTTCAATCCATCCTAAATGCCTCGGTCAGGCTGATCCACCTTTCCCGTTGCTCTGTATCTGCTGCACCTCTCTGCGAGTCCCTTCATTAGCTCCCCATTCACAGCAGAATTAAATTAAAAATTCTCACCCTTGCATACAAAGCGCTCACCAACACCACTCCCCTCTACCTATCCTCTCTAATCAACAAGTATACTCCAGCCCACCCACTAAGATCCAACATTGACCTGCTCCTTACATCTGTGACTATCACCTCTTCTCATGCTAGACTGCAGGACTTCTGTCGTGCAGCACCTACCCTCTGGAACACTCGTGCGGTCAGGCTTTGCCCTAATCTTTTTTCCTTTAAATGCTCTCTGAAGACTTTTCTGTTCAGAGAAGCCTACCACCCAACTCAATAATATTTCTCTTACCTTACAACATTTCCCTCATTCAATCTTGCAGTCCTCACCTCCTGTTTCTCAACCCCCTACCCTTCTAGATTGTAAGTTCCCACAGGAATAGGGCCCTGTAAATTTTGTCCTGTCTCTTACAAGTTTTATATTATTATTTTATTTAAATGAACTGTATCCATGGACAGCACTGCAGAATATGATGATGCTTCATAAATAAAGTATAATAATAATAATAATATTTTGCAGGCAATCTCATTCCTGCGACAGATCCCTTTTAAATATATCACCAAATCGTGGATGTTTAGATCATCAGGGCCTAAGTACAGGTATTGAAATAAGGATGCCTTAAATTGATGTACTGTAGTGAGAAAAAGATAAGATTAGGAGGTCTGAGATTTCTGCATGCTCAACCCATTTATAAGGCCATATTCTTGAGAACAATGGATTATGGCTTCTATCAACTAGAAAATAAATCTAAAGGAGCTTTTCCCCATATATTTTATACTCAGCTGCTACTATAACAAGTTATTAGGAACACATTAAGGGAAGACCAATTTTACAGTACAATGACCCTTTAAAGGGACACTACACATTTTGAAATAGTTGCTCTAGTAGTTCATCTCTAACTCGCCTCAGCAAGGGAGATTAAATAAGGAGAACAGCCTTTCAACATGATGCCGTCCATTCCTGTATGAAAACTAAAACTTATTTTTTCAATAGCTAAACAACTAATATGCATCTACAAATTGTGTAATCATTGCTACATCATTATATCTAGTATTTAGTATCCATTTCAGAAACAAAAGAGTACTGTGACAGCATTACCTTGTTGTAAATATAGGTCAAGGACAATAATAGATCTTGGTAATGACTCATAATCTGCTCACGTAGTTTTGTAAAAAAAATGTTTAGGTGTGTGTGCTGGTGCGTATTGCTCTTAATATAAATAATCTTACATAATTGTAGCATTGTTCACACCTACAAACATAGGAATCTTACCAATATTATTGTCATCTGGGTCATGGAATAATTTAATAAGTTCCTTAAGATCTAGAGCAGAATATCTTAAAGCTTTTTCACCTGAGATCCCTTTTTTGCATTGGAAATTTTTCACAACCCAGTTATAATATAGTCCAAAACAAACTCCCTACCAGACGAGGATATATTTAAAAAAACCTTTAAGCATAAGTGAGGGATTTATTAACAAAAATAAATAATTCAACTTTTGTAACCATTACTAATCACTAACAGTTAGACTCTAAGAAGGTTTCTCCCCCTGCATGTGGTGATGAGCAATGCCCAGACATTTGAATAGTTACAAAATAGCTATGTGCCTATATTATATCAATATAATGTAGAAAAAAAGTTACTTTCTTAAACATAAACACATTCACACATAAATATACGCACTCACTCATACACACACACTCACAAGTACAAACACACTCACAACACATTAGCAAATCTTGTGGGAACCCCCAAAAAATTTTAAGGGGGTTTTCACCCCTGTTTAAGATGCCGATCGACAATAACTGAAGGCTGCAGACATACCAAGAGGTAAATTACTATTACATGAATAAGAAACAGCAGGAAATAATCATGCTAAAATATTTTGCATAATTTTTTTTAGAATAAGGGAGGTGTCTGGAACTCAATATGCAGGAATAGAAAACCAAAACAAAGAAAGTATTTTCTTGAACAAACTTTACAGAAGAAAATTAATACAGAAACAGGTAAATCAAATTGAGGTAATATTGAACCAGAATAAAGAACAAATAAACGGGTAGATTACGAGTTTTGCGTTAGAGGCTATGCGGTGCTAACGAGCAGTTTTGTCTCACCGCTCACTTACCTACAGCGCTGGTATTACGAGTTTTTACAAACCCATCGTTAAAAGACAAGAAGTGAGCGTTGAGCAAAATTTTGCTTATTACCGCACTCCAATACCAGCGCTGCTTAAGTCAGCGGTGAGCTGGTCGTACGTGCTTGTGCATGATTTCCCCATAGGAATCAACGGGGAGAGCCAGCTGAGAAAAAGTCTAACACCTGCAAAAAAGCAGCGTAAAACTCACTAATGCAGCCCCATAGATTCCTATGGGGAAATAAAATTTATGTCTACACCTAACACCCTAACATGAACCCCGAGTCTAAACACCCCTAATCTTACACTTATTAACCCCTAATATGCTGCCCTCTACATCACCGACACCTGCATTATATTTATTAACCCCTAATCTGCCACTCCAGACACCGCCGCCACCTACATTATACTTATGAACCCCTAATCTGCTGCCCCCAACATCGCCGCCACCTGCATTATATTTATTAACCCCTAATCTGCCGTCCCCAATGTTGCCGCCACCTACCTACATTTATTAACCCCTAATCTGCCGTCCCCAATGTCGCCACCACTATACTAAATGTATTAACCCCTAAACCTAAGTCTAACCCTAACCCTAACACCCCCTAACTTAAATATAATTTAAATAAATCTAAATAAAATTACTATCATTAACTACATTATTCCTATTTAAAACTAAATACTTACCTATAAAGAAAACCCTAAGCTAGTTACAATATAACTAATAGTTACATTGTAGCTAGCTTAGGGTTTATTTTTATTTTACAGGCAAGTTTGTATTTATTTTAACTAGGTACATTAGTTATTAAATAGTTATTAACTATTTAATAACTACCTAGCTAAAATATGTTCAAAAGTACCTGTAAAATAAAACCTAACCTAAGTTACAATAACACCTAACACTACACTATAATTAAATACATTTACTAAATTAAATACAATTACCTAAATTTAATTAGCTAAAGTACAAAACCCCCCCCACTAAATTACAGAAAATAATAAACAAATTACAGATTTTTAAACTAATTACACCTAATCTAATAGCCCTATAAAAATAAAAAAAGCCGGGGGGCGGAGCTAGCCACGCAGGTTGATGGCTGCCTTTTGAAAGAGCTCTCATCTCCAACTCCGGCTTCAAGCTCTCTAACTATGTGCAAATCCCTCTAAATCCCCTACAACCCCTACAGGGACCATCACTAGAGAACCCCCTCAGGATATGGATCATATGCAGCTTTAATTTAAAGTACTCAGTTCTTTCAAAGACACTGCAGGCTGCCACGCTGCAGCGGCCTCACCCCTGATCTCAGCATTTGCCTCTCCTTCAATTATCTCTCCTTCATTCACTGGATCTAGAGACTCACAGGTACTTGTCAGCGAGATTTCACAGACAGGAGCACGCTCCGGTCTTGTCCGCAACTGCCCTCACTGCTGATTCACTGCCCGGCATCTTGTTACCACGCGGCCTACTACTAACGCCTGAGATTGTCTGCATTTCACACGCCTGCAGCGGCAGTCCTCAGATCCTCCTTCATAGTGAGTACCAGCTTATACGCACCCAGTTAAAGCACTCTCCTAACAACCACACTCCTCCAGGCTCAACACACAGGGGACATAATAAAATCCATACAGGAGGGCTGAACTGACAGATTCACACACTTACAGGAGCTCCGGACTTACCCGCAATCGCTCTCTCTGCTTACCCGCTGTCCGGCATTTTGTTATCACGTGGCCTACAACGGAGGCCTGAGACTGTCGTCATGTGACACGCCTGTAACAGCAGCCCTCAGATTCTCCCTTACAGTAAGTGCCAGCTACTAAGCATTCAGCTAACGCACACTCCTAGTTAATACCCTCCTCCAGGCTCATCATACAGGGGACAGGATAAGTTTTATACAGGAGGGCTGAGTTGACAGACTCACATATTTACAGGGGCTTACAGACTGTGTACAAGGTATTAACGTTGTGATACCGGTCTAACACCCCCTGCAGTCTCTGGCTGACAGGGTTAAAACGGACTGAGCTCCCCTTTTTCTTCACTTTGGATATCTGTCCCCAGAATATCTCTCTGTGGTATAAGCTCTGCTCTCTCCAACAGACAAGATCACTAGCCACACTACACCCTTTTGACCAATTATTGCTGCTGCCCACTCTACCTTAAGCACCTGAAACCACATCATTGGCCATCTATGTAATGCCTTGCAAAAGGCAGGCCAAATCAGAAAAAAAGAATCCCACTAAGACCCTCAATCACTATCTCAAGCCCTCAGGGGCCTCAGCACCCATTTGCTCAGAGAGTGACCTAATCTCTGCAACACCAACAATGAGCAACCCCATGTCTGTAGAAGCCCCCTCCAACATGTTTGTCACCAAATCAGACATACTTCATCTTTCATCTAAGGAGGATGTTAAAGAAATCCTCCAGGAAATGAGAAGCCTTTTTGGCGACCTACGTAAAGACATGGGGGCACTTGACCAGAGAGTCACAGATCTGGAAGAGAAGCAAGGGACCATAGATAATACATGCCACCAGATTTCATCCCATATCTCAGACCAGGACCGCAAGATTAATGCTATGGCCGACAAATTGGAAGACCTTGAAAATAGGTGTCGACGCAACAACTTGCGTATCCGAGGTGTCTCAGAAACTGTCTTTCCCCCCGCCATTGAAGGATATTTGCAAGCTCTCTTCAAAATCATAAGAGATAATCCAACAGCAGAGAATATAGCTATTGAAAGGGCACATAGGGCGGTAAGACCCAAACCTCCCCCCAAAGCACCACCCAGGGACATTATAGTTAAATTCTCAAGGTATAAAGATAAGGAAGAGCTTCTCCGGTGCGCTAGATCAAAACACCCTATTTTCCACGCTGGGGAAGAGATCTCTTTGTTCTCAGATCTATCTCAAGCAACGCTCCAGAAACGGCGAGAACTCGCTCCTATCACGGCAACTCTGAGAGACCGCAAAATACAGTACAGATGGGGGTTTCCAGTATCCTTAATAGTCTCGGACAACAACAGGACACTGACCTATAGGCCAGGAGACGACATTCAAGCTTTTTGCAAGGAACTCTCCATACCATACTCTGAGCCAACAACAGCGGATACCACCCACCCCCCCCTGAGGTCCTCACTAGCTCTGGGGCCTACCACTTCAAGAGATGTCCCTCATTAAGGTGGACATACGCTCACTGCTATACGAATCTTGTTCTCTATGCCCAGTCATGCAGGGGTGTCAACACCATGCTAAACCCTCAGGCTGGGAAATAACTCTTTTGAACTAAAGGACTCCCTGACCCCCCTCTTTTACGGGGACCGTATCCTTTTGAAATTGTTTGAACTAGGTGGCACATTGGGTCACATAAGATCTGTTTACCAATGTTTTAGATTGTTTAATTATTATTGTGTTAATGTTCAAATTTGTTTACTTGACTTATTGTTCTAATTTATCTTTCCTCCTAGGTTTATTCTATAGAGCGCTGTTGTGTTTTATTAATGTGTACGCTCCAGAGTATAAATGTGCAACAGGTTAAATTAGGGTTGTTGATGACATATTAACCTTACTATCTACTACACTTCTCTCTCTCACCTGACAGTAGAATTTTAGGATCTGCCTAATCTATTTAACATCACTAGCTCAGATAGCATCCCCTACTATAAGAGATGCACTTAGTCTTTGACTTCACACATCACCAGATCCCATAAAACCCCCCTAGGAACTTTGTCTTGTAACACAGCGAGAAATATTCTAGCATAAAAACCTTATCTCTCTTATATGTAATAGGAGTCCCCAACCCCCAAAAGTTGAAAAATTAGTCCCCCCCACCCTTTCTTCCACCACCCTACTTGCACAATAGTTAGCTTTAAATCTCAGTAAATTTGCACCTTCTTCAGCCGGAGAAGGAGATACTTCCCCTCAGTTGTCTCTATTCTCGTATTCTCCTTTACTCTTTTTACAAGGTTCTCTTATTGCCTTTCCATAATCTCCCACCAGATATATATCTGGTTCTCACCGCCTTAACCTTCTAACCTTGTTTCACTTTCTTCCACTAAATCCTTGCCTCTCTTGCTATTTTCGTCTTGCTGTACCCCTTTCCTGTTTTTTTTTTTTTTTTTTTTTTTTTTTCATTCCTCCCCCCGCCTTCCCTTTGCACCTACACTTTATTCACATAACAAATGGCAGGCAAAACTAGTAGATTTCAAGACCATTCCTTGAGATTGTCAACAATTAATGTGAGAGGGCTTAACAGCCCGGGTAAAAGGTCTATCACGTACAAAGAACTGGTCAAATTGGGGAGCCAGATAGTCCTGATTCAGGAAACGCACTTCCAAAAACACAAGGAACCTAAATGGTATACTCCCCACTTCCCCACGGCGTATTTCGCCTCAGGACCCCAAAAGAAAGGCGGTGTTGGCATCTTAATCCACAGGTCTCTTCCCCTCCAAATTTCTCAACTTGACAGAGACCCTGATGGCCGCTATATCCTTCTGACGGGTCAACTTTTTGGTCAGCAATTGTCAATTCTAAATATTTATGCACCAAACCAAGCGCAAACTGCCTTTTTTAAAAAAATCTCAAATCTGATATTAGACCAGGCTAAGGGTACACTCTTTCTCGCTGGAGATTTTAATATAGCATTTGAGCCTACCCTGGACTCCTCAAAGGGGTCCTCATCTATACCTAAGACTGCCCTTAAAACAATCAGAAATACTTTCTCTAAACTTGCTCTACATGACGTTTGGAGGACCTTACACCCCCAGACTAAAGACTACACTTTCTACTCGACTCCACATGACTGCTATACCAGGATTGACCATATACTGACTGACGCCAACGGCCTCTCTTTAGTTGACCGCTGTGAAATTGGACATATTACCTGGACAGACCATGCCCCAGTTTCTTGCTCCATTCTATGGCCTGACCTCCCAATCACAAACAAGATATGGAGGTTAGATGAATCCCTTCTTGACAACCCTGTCACGCTCTCAGAACTTGAGAGAGACATCACGGAATACTTCTCACTAAACAGTAACACTACCACATCTCCCCAATGCGAATGGGAAGCACACAAAGCGGTTCTACGTGGTATATTTATCAAACTAAAAGCTAAGACTCTCAGACAATCCAGAGAAAAACACTCACATCTCCTAGAAAAGGTTGGCACTTTAGAAAAGGCACACAAACAGGACACAAACAATGACGATCTTAAACGGGATCTCCTTCAGGCCAGGTCTGACCTCAAATCTCACTTAACAATTACATACCAGCGCCACGCCCTCTATATGAGACAACATTTCTATGAAGGCGGAGACAAACCAGGTAAACTCCTGGCTAGATGTTTACGAAGGAGGCAGCTGGCCTCCTACATTCATACATTACAATCCCCAGAGGGCTCAATGATTAAATGTAACAAGCTGATTGCATCCAGTTTCAGACAATATTACAATTCGCTATACAACATCCCAATCACAGATTTCCATCAATCTGCAGACAAGCCCCCCATAGCTTTTGAGGAACACCTTGACACTTATTTTCATGGCTTAGGTTTACCTACATTAGATGAAGCAAGCAGAGACTATCTTACCCTACCCATCACACTAGAAGAAATTCAACAGGCCATCAAAGATTCCCCATCGGGAAAAAGTCCGGGACCGGACGGCTTTTCGATGGGGTACTACAAGAAATTCTTGGCAGTATTAGCCCCCCATCTCCTCACATTATTTAACGATCTACGGGAGAACCCCACGCTATCTAGAGGCCTCCTCGAGGCGCACATAACTGTAATACCAAAACAAGGAACGCCCCCTACTTCCCCTGCTAACTTTAGGCCCATCTCATTAATAAACACAGACATGAAAATCCTCGCTAAAATCCTTGCTAATAGATTAAATAGGTATCTCCCTAGCCTGATATCCTCTGACCAGGCTGGGTTCATACCTGGCAGAGAAGCACGCGATAATGTTTTAAAAACTATTCAATTAATAAACTTTGCCAAGGCGTCGAGCAAGCCTTTAGTCCTCTTCTCGACTGACGCGGAGAAGGCCTTCGACCGCGTTCGTTGGTCTTTTCTGAGGAGGTCTATGAGAGAGATGGGAATCCCTGAATCCTTTCTGAACATGACCTTTGCCTTATACTCCAGTCCTAATGCTAAGATTAGGGTAAATAATACTTTATCAGAGTCCTTTCCCATCAATAATGGGACCAGACAGGGCTGTCCGCTATCCCCGCTTCTCTTTGCTATTTCCATTGAAGTTTTGGCACAAAAAGTCAGAAATAATAACGACATCAAAGGTCTTAAGATAGGCCCACTTGAACATAAACAGGCACTTTACGCCGATGATGCCCTCTTCTTTTTAACGGAAGCAGAAAAATCAATCCCAGAACTGCTGTCTGAGTTAGACGACTATGGCAAGGTCTCCAATTTTAAATTGAATATCTCGAAGTCAGAGATCCTAAACATCAATACCCCCCCCCAATTACTACACCAAATTAGAGACACCTACGGAGTCCCTTTGGCCCGTCACAAGCTAAAATATCTCGGGGTAAACTTGGCAACAACTACACAAGATCTAATCAAACACAATTATAGTCACCTGAAAACGGACATTGCGCGAGATCTATCCTCTTGGCGCAACAAACCCATCTCTTGGTTGGGTAGGATTGGAGTGGTGAAAATGAATGTTCTCCCTCGGATCCTTTACCTGATGCAAACCCTTCCTATACCCCTCCATGATAGCTACTTTACACAGCTACAAAGGGTGATAGAACAATTTATATGGGCAGGCACAAAACCGAGAGTCCCAAAGAAAACGCAATACTTACCGAGAGACAAAGGGGGGCTAGGGATACCCAATCTTAGGGCCTACAAACACGCAATTGCACTTCGTCATGTGGTAGAGTGGGCACATAACACTGACAATAAGTTGTGGATCCGACTTGACAGAGACATTTTTAAACTAAAAAATCCTTCAACCCTAGCATGGACATCACAATCACAGAGACCAAAGAACATACAATATTATCTTATCACAGCAAACATACTATCTGAATGGGACAGGCTCTTGGCCACCAACACTCATATATCCTCTAGATTTGCCCCACTCTCCCCGCTCCTGGAGAACGTAGATATTCCCTACCATGAGCTTAGAAATAGGTTACCTTGCCCCTACCCTCTTAGAACGGGCTCTATCCATTTCGTCTCCGAGGGTGGTAGACTGAAATCTCAAGCAACTCTAGCAGAATCCCATGGGGAGATATTCTCCTCATGGCTCCACTACAACCAGCTGCTACACTTTATATCTCACCATAAACACAGACAAGATTTTGGCAGAGAACTCACATACTTTGAAAACCTGTGCATACAACCCAATCACCCTGAACACCTGATCTCTAAACTATACAAAATAACAGTTGGGGACCCCAACACTTCCCTGCCCTCTTATACGATTGCGTGGCAGAGAGAAATAGACCATGAAATCGATGTAAAGATATGGTTGAAATCATTCCAGTTAATTAAACAGTCATCTGTATCCGCAAAGGTACAGGAGATCCAACTAAAGCTCCTTTGCCGCTGGTATCTTACCCCGGCAAGGCTTTGCAAAATGTATCCCAGATTGACAAGTACCTGCTGGAGAGGCTGTGGAGGTGAGGGCACCCTTCTGCACATATGGTGGGGGTGCCCACATCTATTGAATTTCTGGAACGCGGTGTTCCACGAAATGAGGGAAATTTTGGGCACGGCAATCCCCTTGTCCCCAGAGATACTGCTGTTCTGTTCTCTGCCCAGACTTGCGGGTCAGGGCAAGCTGGCTCTCCTGTTGATAATGCTGACAGCGGCCAAAAAACTCATTCCTAAATATTGGAAGTCCCAAACAGTCCCTTCTGTTCAGGAATGGAAAGATCAAGTCTGTGATCTTCTACTGTTAGAAAGATACCACTACCTAAAAACTCACAGACTGGACCTACACGAGTTGATGGTGGCATACTGGAAAGGCACAATATAATGTGGCCCACTCTCAACACGCTCTCCACTTGTAAACCACAGCCATCCCCCCCCCCCCTTTTTCCCCTTCTAATTTCACTACACTCCTCCCTCTCCCCCTCAAGGTTCCTACCTCCCCCTCCCCCCCCCCCCCCCCCCCCCCCCCTTTTTTTTTTTTTTTTTTTTTTTTTTTTTCTCTCTCTCTCTCTCTTCTTCCTCTCCTCCTCTCTTCTTTCTCACTAACTATTTCCGGATTTCTCTCCTTAAAGCACTCTTCCTCCAGTATCTACTGGAACAAAAATTTTGTCTTCTCATGTATACAGTAAATAAGGTTATTTCTGTGTTTTAAACTTAAAAACTTAAAGAAGCTTTGGCAAATGCTTGAGGATTAGATGTGAATCCTATTGCGACTCTGGACCTTTTGACCGCACAGGTCGTGGCATGATTTATTATGGTTCATTTTGTCTTATGGATAACCTATTAATATTACATAAGTGTAGATCTTACGGTCTGTTGGTCTAAGTTTGTTCATGTATACCTCATTCATGTATAATGTTCATTTTGTCATATCCTCTTTGAAATACTTCTCAATAAAATTTTGTTGAAAAAAAAATAAAAATAAAAAAGCCCCCCCAAAATAAAAAAAACCCCTAGCCTAAACTAAACTACCAATAGCCCTTAAAAGGGCCTTTTGTGGGGCATTGCCCCAAAGTAATCAGCCCTTTTACCTGTAAAAAAAAAATACAAACAACCCCCGCAACAGTAAAAACTAAGCTCCCCCATTGCCCTGAAAAGGGCATTTGGATGGGCATTGCCCTTAAAAGGGCAGTTTAGCTCTTTTGCAGGCCCAAACCCTAACCAAAAAATAAAACCCACCCAATACACCCTTAAAAAAAACTCACACTAACCCCCTGAAGATCGACTTACAGTTCTGAAGACCGGAGATCCATCCTCAAGGAAGCGGCAGAAGTCTTCATCCAACCGGGCCGAAGTCCTCAACGAAGCCTGGGAGAAGTCTTCATCCAAGCCGGGTGAAGTGGTCCTCCCAGACGGGCAGAAGTCTTCATCCAGACGGCATCTTCTATCTTCATCCATCCGACGCAGAGCGGGTCCATCTTCAAGACATGCGATGCGGAGCATCCTCTTCATCCGACAACTACTTGACGAATGAAGGTTCCTTTAAGTGACGTCATCCAAGATGGTGTCCCTTAGATTCCGATTGGCTGATAGAATTCTATCAGCCAATCGGAATTGAGGTAGAAAAAATCCTATTGGCTGATGAAGTTCAATCCTATTAGCTGATCCAATCAGCCAATAGGATTGAGCTCACATTCTATTGGCTGATTGGAACAGCCAATAGCATGCAAGCTCAATCCTATTGGCTGATTGCATCAGCCAATAGGATCAAACTTCAATCCTATTGGCTGATTGCATCAGCCAATAGGATTTTTTCTACCTTAATTCTGATTGGCTGATAGAATTCTATCAGCCAATCGGAATCTAAGGGACGCCACCTTGAATGACGTTACTTAACCGTTTCGATGTCAGGGCTAAAGTGCCTACATCGGAACAACTGTGGATCGTGTCTGGGGGGCATCCCTACAACCCTAGGAACGCCCTCGAGACCGCGATCAAATCCTGACAGCACAGAAGGCTTCAGGACAGCCGTTAGCTATGACGTTCTATTCCATCATAACGGCTTAAAGCCCAGTCTAATTATGAAGGAATAGAACAGCATAACGGCTTTAAAAGGTTAAAAGAACCTTCATTCGTCGGGTAGTCATCGGATGAAGAGGATGCACCTAATCTACTAGCCCTATTAAAATAAAAAAAATCCCCCCCAAAATAAAAAAACCCTAGCCTAAACTAAACTACCAATAGCCCTTAAAAGGGCCTTTTGCGGGGCATTGCCCCCAAAGTAATCAGCTCTTTTACCTTTTAAAAAAATACAAATAACCCCCCCAACAGTAAAACCCACCACCCACACAACCAACCCTCCAAATAAAATACTATCTAAAAAAACCTAAGCTCCCCATTGCCCTGAAAAGGCAATGGTGATGGGAACAGCCAATAGAATGCGAGCTCAATCCTATTGGCTGATTGGATCAGCCAATAGGATTGAAGTTAATTCCGATTGACTGATAGAATCAGCCAATCGGAATCTAAGGGACGCCATCTTGGATGACTTCACTTAAAGGTACCTTCATTCAGCTTTAGTCGTCGCTAGAAGAGGATGCTCCGCTTCGGATGTCTTGAAGATGGACCCGCTCCGCGCCGGATGGATGAAGATAGAAGATGCCGTCTGGATGAAGACTTCTGCCCATCTGGAGAACCACTTCGCCCGGCTTGGATGAAGACTTCTCCCGGCTTCATGGAGGACTTCGGCCCAGCTTGGATGAAGACGTCTCCCGGTAAGTCGATCTTCAGGCGGTTAGTGAAAGGTTTTTTTAAGGGTGTATTGGGTGGGTTTTATTTTTAGGTTAGGGACTTTGAGCCTGCAAAAGAGCTAACTGCCCTTTTAAGGGCAATGCCCCCCTTTTCAGGGCAATGGGGAGCTTAGGTTTTTTTAGAGAGTATTTTATTTGGGGCGGTTGGTTGTGTGGGTGGTGGGTTTTACTGAGTTTTACCTGTTGTTGGCAAATTTGAAGAAGATGCTGTGTGCAGGGATCAGGGGTATAGAGACTTTGTGAAAGGTTGGTATAGATATATAGACAACATTTTTTTTGTTTGGACAGGGAGCGAGGATGAACTAGCACAATTCGTCTCTCATCTGAATCCTCCTTCACTGATCAAGAATTTACCATTGGGCCAGCTTTTGAGAACCAAAAGAATTGTAGATGATCCCCTGATCTGTAAAAAAAGACTGGATGAGATGACAAAGAAGTTTGCAGAGAGAGGGTATCCGACAGATATCCTAGACAAAAATCTGACTAAGGTAGCTAATATTGAAAGGAAGAGTCTTCTCACAAAAAACCTCAGAATCCAAAAAGATTCTCTGTTCCTTTCGTATGCCACTATGGTCTCCATAGTAGAAATCTTAAAAAAATTATTTTAAAACATTGGCCCCTTCTGAAGGAGGTTACTCAAGTTGGTAGCCTATTTAATGACACTCCACTCTTTTCATACAGGAGGAATAGGAATCTAAGAGATGAATTGATTCAAGCAGATTTGGGTCCCACAAGGAAACCCAGTGAAATGATGAAAAAAGGTTCCTTTGCTTGTATGAATTGCGCTTGTGTCATTCTATGCAATAGGGAGATTCTGTCACTCATCCCCACTCAGGGAAGAGGATTCCTATTAAAGGCAGATTATCTTGCAATTCAAAATTTGTAATTTATGTGATTAAATGTCCATGTGGCTTTGCATATGTAGGAGAGACCACTCAGAACCGTCAAGGATAGGATACGCCAACACAAGGCAGTAATAGGTAAAGATGATGAGGATGCCCTGGTGGCACATCATTTCATGAGAGCTTCACATAATAAAAACCAGCTCAGATTCCAGATAGTGGATGGGGTACCCCCACTACATTGTGGAGGAGACAGACAGAAATTATTATTCAGGAAGGAGGCACAAAGGATCAGGAGACTAGATACATTGGGATCTCAATAGGGATATATCCTGGGGAAAATGTATCCAAAGAATCTGATAGAAAGATTCAAATAAGAAAGATTACTACAATGCATGAACAAGCCAGTAGCATATGTAAATAGTTTTTAGATTGTCCCTTTAAAAATGTTTCCTTTATAAATTCTGCATATACAACTTTAATTAAGATCTTTAAAATTTCTCTCTGGGAGCACATTGGAGACTACAACTATAGAGACATTAGTGTCTATGATGCACTATGGATGTTATATGTACTGTTTCTTTATAGATTGTCTTTTGCATATATAATCTTATTTAAAGATATTATTATTTATATACTCAATCTGAGAGTCAGTGGAATGTTGCAAATAAGCAATATATCCGTAGATTGTGAATTGAAAGAGGTTCTTTTCTTTCCAGAATCACACTAGGAATTATAACTCTAGAGGTACAAATGTCTATAACACACTATTGAGGTATTTGCATATACAAACACTTGTTGCACTATCCCTTTAAGGATTGTATCTTATAAAAAAAATTACTTCTTGTCTAATTCTGCATACATAAGTCCAATTGAAGACACCATTCCTGTCATGATTTCGTCCGTTCATTGCCGTGTCGCCGCGGCTCCCGGATCTCCTCTGTGTGACTGACGTCACGTTGCTTAGCAACGTGACGCTTTCTCGACACACCCCTCTGATGACGTTGCCGCTCCTGCCTTTAAACCACGGCGGGAGATCTGAATCGGGGCCCGTTTGTTTGTTTCCCTTGGAGTTTGTGAGTACCTTGTCAAAATCTGTTTTTCCTGATACCGACTTCTGCCTGCCTGACCAAGCCTTTTGCCTTAACCCTTTTGCTGATATTTGGATACCGACTTCTGCCTGTCTGACCAAGCCTTTTGCCTTAACCCTTTTGCTGATATTTGGATACCGACTTCTGCCTGTCTGACCAAGCCTTTTGCCTTAAACCTTTTTTGCTTATGTTTGGATGCCGACTTCTGCCTGCCTGACCTTGCTTTTGCCTTATTCCACAATCATTTCTTTGATTAATAAAACCTGCTTAAAGGGACATTTTCTTTTACAAACTGCAAAGGAGAACTTTGACTTTCTGTTTTGTTATAAACCTGCTTAAAGGGACATTTTCTTTTACAAACTGCAAAGGAGAACTTTGACTTTCTGTTTTGTTATAAACCTGCTTAAAGGGACATTTTCTTTTACAAACTGCAAAGGAGAACTTTGACTTTCTGTTTTGTTATAACCTGCTTAAAGGGACATTTACTTTTTCAAAGCTGCAAAAAGGAACTTTGTTACAAGCCTGCTAATAAGGACCTTTTTTCTAAGCTGCAAATAAGAGCATTTCCTTTATATTCTTTGACCTGCTTAAAGGGACGTTTTTTCCTTTGTGGTTTCCCTGCATTCTGGAGCAACTATTATTTTTTGTAATTTTTCTCATCTGTTTCCTGAGTGGGTCACGTCCTGGATATTTCTCAGTGTGCTAGCGTGTGCTTTCTATTCACGCTAGCAGTTGGGTTGCATCCCGGACTGATTCCAAAGCGGCTGACATTACAAACGGGCCATAAAAAATGGACCCCACTGAATTATCCATGGCCGTGGCTCACCAGGGACAGCTTTTGGGATCTCATGCCACTCACTTGCAGTCTCTGGACACTAAACTTGATCAAATAACTGCTCTATTACAAAATTTGGTTGCTACCGCACCTCCCAATCCTAATCCCAATCCTAATCCTATTGAGGCATTACCTCCTTCGATTCCTAACAATCAGTCTCAGGTACAACTAAGTCCCAGGATACCTCTTCCGGATAAATATGATGGGAATCCTGAAGAATGTAGAGGCTTTCTGAATCAATGCCGTCTTCATTTCCGAAATAGCCCTACTCTTTTTGCTACTCCCTCTTCTAGAATCACATTTCTTATTTCCTTAATGAAAGGAAAAGCCTTGGCTTGGGTATCACCTTTGCTAGAAAAGAATGATCCTATACTTTTGGATGTTGATACATTTCTATCTATGTTCTCAAATGTATTCGATAAACCTGGAAGGTCATCCGCTGCTGAAGCCACTCTCCTGGATTTACGTCAAGGTAATCAACCAGTCTCTCAATACGCTATTGAGTTCCGCACCCTTGCCTCTGAAACCACTTGGAATCAGGGAGCACTCAGAGCCGCTTTCCGTAAAGGACTTTCTGAGCGTCTCAAGGATGAATTGGTGTATCGTGAACTTCCAGAGTCCTTAGAAGCCTTAATAAATCTCTGTATCAGTCTCGACGCCAGGTTTCGTGAACGCCAACAGGAAAAGGATAGAACACAGAGGTCTTCAACTCGAACTCCTTTTCGTTTGGCTCCTCGTTTTTCTAATCCAGTCACTCCAGTCTCTCCTACTACTGATCAGGCTGAACCCATGGAAGTGGGAAGTATAAAATTAACTGAGACTGAACGATTGAGAAGACGGACTCTTGGCTTATGTCTGTACTGTGGCCTTAAAGGGCATTTATTAAGGGATTGTCCTACTAGGCCAGTAAAAGCCAGGGCTTAACTCTAGTCCAGGGAACTGAGTTAAGCCAAAACAGTTGCCATTCCCTATACAAGAAACTCTTTGTTCCAGTAACCCTTCTAATTGGACATAAGAAGATTTATACCCAAGCTCTAATTGATTCTGGTGCTGGAGGAGTGTTCATTGACTCTTCTCTCGTCTCTGCTCACTCTATACCCTTACTAAAGAAGGAGTATTCCATTTCAGTCTCTACGGTCAGTGGAGATCCTTTGGGTTCTGGATATATTCAGTTTTCTACTCAACCCTTACTCCTCACCGTAGGAATACTTCATTCCGAGACAATTTGTTTTGATGTCATCCCCACTCCACAATTTCCTATTATCTTGGGATTACCCTGGCTCCAAATTCACAATCCCATTTTTTCTTGGACTTTCGGTGAACTCACTTCCTGGGGATCTACATGCCAGACTAAATGTCTTCAAAAGATTATCAAGTTACCACTCACTATTGCTCTCACAGTTGAAACCCCGGACTCCTTACCTATGCCTTATCATGACTTTGTGGATGTTTTCTCCAAAAAAGAAGCTGAACGTCTTCCTCCTCACCGCCCTTTTGATTGTCCCATTGATCTCCTTCCCGGGGCTGCCTATCCTCGAGGCAAGACATATCCACTTTCTAAACCAGAAAACATGGCTTTGGAAGAATATATTAAAGACAATCTGGCTAGAGGATTTATTCGACCCTCCTCTTCCCCTGTAGGGGCTGGTTTCTTTTTTGTAGGAAAAAAGGATGGCGGATTAAGACCCTGTATTGATTATCGAGGATTAAATCAGATTACCATCAAGAACAGTTATCCTCTACCCCTTATTCCTGAACTTTTTACTTATCTTCAGGGAGCCACCATATTCACCAAACTCGACCTACGTGGTGCATACAATCTGATCCGTATACGCAAAGGAGATGAGTGGAAGACTGCCTTTAACACTCGATTTGGGCATTATGAATATTTGGTCATGCCCTTCGGGCTATGCAATGCTCCGGCGGTTTTTCAACATTTTGTAAACGAGATCTTTCGTGATTTTTTGAATATTTTTGTCATCATATACCTTGACGACATCTTAATTTTTTCTCAGAATCACCAAGATCATGTGCACCACGTCAAGAAAGTACTTCAACGTTTAAGAGAATTCCATCTGTTTGCTAAATTGGAGAAATGTTCTTTCCATCAAAAATCCATACCCTTTCTGGGTTATGTAATATCGGCATCTGGATTTGAAATGGACCCTACTAAACTTTCTGCCATTTTGGATTGGCCTAGACCTGATTCTTTGAAGGCTTTACAACGTTTTCTAGGCTTCGCCAACTACTACAGGAAGTTCATCAAGAATTTTGCTACTATTACTTCTCCTCTTACTGCTCTCACTAGAAAAGGACAAAACTGTAAAAAATGGCCTCCTGAGGCTATAGAAGCTTTTGAGTCTCTCAAAGAAGCTTTTTCCTCTGCACCTATTCTCCGTCATCCAAATCCTGAGTTTCAATTTATCCTGGAAGTTGATGCTTCCTCTGTTGCTGCTGGAGCTGTTCTGTCTCAACGAATACCAGAGACTGGAAAGATTCATCCAGTTGCTTTCTTCTCTAAAAAATTCACTCCTTCTGAATTTAACTATGACGTAGGGAATAAAGAGTTGCTTGCCATCAAAATGGCATTGGATGAATGGAGACATTGGCTGGAAGGTACTTCTTTGCCATTTACTATACTCACTGATCATAAGAACCTTCTGTATCTCCAAACAGCCAAACGATTGAATTCCAGGCAAGCACGCTGGTCATTATTCTTCTCCCGGTTTCACTATAATTTGTCTTACATACCTGGTTCAAAAAATATTAAAGCAGACGCCCTTTCCAGACAATTTCAAGATTCCCCAGTTCCTGAGTCTGGTACCATTCTCCAACCTCATGAAGTCATAGCCCAGTTAACAACTTCCTGGTTACAAGAATTACAGTCTGCTCAAGGGAATCTTCCTTTGTCCTGTAAACCTCCCGATGGTTTACTCTTTGTTCCTGAACGCCTTCGTTCCAAGATTTTATTTTGGGCTCACGATAGTCCTCTTTCTGGACATCCTGGCATCAGTATTACCACTCGAAACCTCAAACAACATGTCTGGTGGCCTACTCTCTCTCAAGATGTGAAGGATTACGTCTCAGTATGCACACAATGTGCCATGAACAAAACTCCACGCCAACTTCCTTCAGGATTGCTCCAACCATTGCCTATACCTCACCAGCCTTGGACTCATGTATCCATGGACTTCATTACCGACCTTCCCTTGTCCGCTGGAAACAATACTATCTGGGTGGTGGTCGACAGGTTCACTAAGACTGCCCATTTTGTACCCTTACCAGGATTACCATCTGCCAAAAGACTCTCTGAACTTTTTATTTTACATATTGTAAGAATCCATGGATTTCCTCTAGATATTGTTTCAGATAGAGGGGTACAGTTTGTTTCTCGATTTTGGAGGTCACTTTGTAAACATTTTGGAACTACTATATCTCTCTCTACTTCTCACCACCCACAATCGAATGGCCAGACTGAAAGAGTAAACCAGTGTCTTGAAACATATCTTAGACATTATGTGGATCATTATCACTCTAACTGGACTTCTTACCTTCCTTTGGCTGAATTGGCTCATAATGCCCGGTACAATTCCTCCCTTCAGACTTCTCCTTTTCATGCAGCTTACGGATATCAGCCCAGAACATTTCCTTTGCATACTTCCTCCACAGTGAATCCTGCTTCTGATCTTACAGCCCGAAGATTAACTCGACATTGGCAGAAAATACATCGTATTCTTTCTGTAACTTCTAGACGTTACAAGTTCTTTTCAGACCTTCGACGGAAGAAAGCTCCCAAATATCGCCCTGGTGATAAAGTTTGGATTTCCTCTCGATTTCTTCGCTTGAAACAACCTTCTAACAAATTGGGACCACGATACGTGGGTCCTTTCCGAATACTGGGTCAGGTGTGTTCTACTGCTTATCGGGTGGCTTTACCCAAGACTCTCAAAGTCCATCCGGTATTCCATGTTTCTCTTTTAAAACCTGTGATGACTAACAGGTATTCTAAGCCTTTTTCTAAACCTCCACCGTTATTTGTGCATGGACACCCTGAGTTTGAGATCAGCCATATTCTAGATTCCAAGTTGCGTGGCAAGAAATTGTATTATCTCATTCATTGGAAAGGTTATCCAGTCACGGAACGTTCTTGGGAACCGGCTCATCAAGTAAATGCTCCTACTTTGATCAAGACCTTCCACAAGACTCATCCTGATAGGCCTGGTCCTGTCCCCCGGAGGGGTCCTTGAGGAGGGGGGTGCTGTCATGATTTCGTCCGTTCATTGCCGTGTCGCCGCGGCTCCCGGATCTCCTCTGTGTGACTGACGTCACGTTGCTTAGCAACGTGACGCTTTCTCGACACACCCCTCTGATGACGTTGCCGCTCCTGCCTTTAAACCACGGCGGGAGATCTGAATCGGGGCCCGTTTGTTTGTTTCCCTTGGAGTTTGTGAGTACCTTGTCAAAATCTGTTTTTCCTGATACCGACTTCTGCCTGCCTGACCAAGCCTTTTGCCTTAACCCTTTTGCTGATATTTGGATACCGACTTCTGCCTGTCTGACCAAGCCTTTTGCCTTAACCCTTTTGCTGATATTTGGATACCGACTTCTGCCTGTCTGACCAAGCCTTTTGCCTTAAACCTTTTTTGCTTATGTTTGGATGCCGACTTCTGCCTGCCTGACCTTGCTTTTGCCTTATTCCACAATCATTTCTTTGATTAATAAAACCTGCTTAAAGGGACATTTTCTTTTACAAACTGCAAAGGAGAACTTTGACTTTCTGTTTTGTTATAAACCTGCTTAAAGGGACATTTTCTTTTACAAACTGCAAAGGAGAACTTTGACTTTCTGTTTTGTTATAAACCTGCTTAAAGGGACATTTTCTTTTACAAACTGCAAAGGAGAACTTTGACTTTCTGTTTTGTTATAACCTGCTTAAAGGGACATTTACTTTTTCAAAGCTGCAAAAAGGAACTTTGTTACAAGCCTGCTAATAAGGACCTTTTTTCTAAGCTGCAAATAAGAGCATTTCCTTTATATTCTTTGACCTGCTTAAAGGGACGTTTTTTCCTTTGTGGTTTCCCTGCATTCTGGAGCAACTATTATTTTTTGTAATTTTTCTCATCTGTTTCCTGAGTGGGTCACGTCCTGGATATTTCTCAGTGTGCTAGCGTGTGCTTTCTATTCACGCTAGCAGTTGGGTTGCATCCCGGACTGATTCCAAAGCGGCTGACAATTCCCTTCTTTAAAAAGCAGAATATCGCTATTAGGACATTTGGAGTTGTCCGTTGCAGCGAGTTTAGAGATACAAACATTAAGGACACATAGATATAAATAACTCCATAGGGTACCTGTAGGGTTTAATCTTTCGATAATATGCACATACAGTGAATAGATCATATACTGTTCTTTTGGTTTGTATAGATACAATATGGGAGAATTATAGTGGGATATATATCTGCATAGTCCATTGAATACCCAATCAGGGAGCAAATTAAATGTTGGTAATAAACAATATACCCTGGGATTGAGAATACATTTTAATGCAGATCAACAGTTTTATCAGGTTAAGAAGCATTCTATTGTGAACTATTCTGGGACATAATTCAAATCCGCGATTGAGTGTAAAGTTGTGAGTTTCGTAATATGGATGTTTTTTGAATGATGTGTGATGTAATAGAGGTGTGTATGGAAGTATCCAATCAAGATTGAGTATTGACAGTTAAAGAGCACCTCTTACAGAAACACCTGCATATTCCTTGACAAAGGGCGGAGTCCCGAAACGCGCGTCGGAACTATTAGACGCTATCACCTGCTGTTATTCTGTGTCGGACTAACTTCAGACTCAAGCGTTTATAGCTCGTTATGACATTGGGGTATGAGACCGGAGTGGTCTGAAGATTTCCATTTCCACACCCAACGGTGACAAGTCTCACAGTGGCACTCGATACTAAGAGAATAAAGACTCAGGTAACATTGTTACATGTTGGATGCTGTGTATAACTGCTGGAATAAGTTACACATGAGACTGTCAGAGTTAAAGCTACGCCCTGCATTATGAGTGAGAACACTCTAACAGGTCGAGGTAAAAACCATGAAATTCAATTATATAATGCTGGTTATTATGTGCACTGTGAGTGAAGTTTTATGGTGTGAGGTTGGATCATCATTTGAGTAAGATTTCCTCTGTCATAGCCGACTGAGATCTATATGAGCAATCTGATACTGTGGTCAAGACACAGCAGCCTATTTCTGGTGTATACATGCAGCACATATGTGAAATGCGAAAGCATAACAACTATTGCAACTTGCATTTATTAATAAAAGGACTGTCATATACACACATACAGTGTATCTTGTTAACTAAGTAAGCGTAAACAACTAATACAATCTGCATTCACTGACATAAGAATTGTTCCATCATATGAGTTGCATTGTTTGAAAGAATCATTTAAATCCTCAGAAAATTTTCACTGTTAAGGCTGAGAGACTTATTTTGCTTTTTTCTTCTTTTTTTTTTACTATTTTTTTTTGCAGGTGGTGCCAGTCATCACCCCCTTGGGACACCTTGGGGGTGTAGAGAGTATATATATATATATATATATATATGAGAATTTTCATTGTATGATGATGTGTGAATATATGTATTTCACAAATTTTTCTTAGCTCAATTGAGCTGATTCGCATGGTGGTTGGGGTGTGTGTGATTGAGAGTGGACGAGCATTTGCACTCTTCAAATTATGCATACTATTTGATACTCTTTTGTGGAGAATAAAAATTAAATAAAAATTATGAAAGATTTTTAAGACTCGAATGCTCGGATTTATTTATTTACTATTTAAATATTATTAACCCCTAATCTGCCGTCCGCCCACATCGCCCCCACTATACTAAACTGATTGAGCCCTACACCGCCGCCACTATACTAAACCTATTAACCCGTAAACCGCAAGCCCCCACAACGAAAAATACTAAACTATTAAACCCTAAACCGAAAGCCCCCACATTGAAATAAACTAAACAAAACTATTTATCCCTAAACCTTAACAACCCCCTAACTTTATATTAAAATTACAATTTACCTAACTTAAATTAAATTAAAACTTACCTGTCAAATTAAAAAAACTAAGTTTAAACTAACAATTAAACTAAATAACAAACACTAAATTGCGAAAAATAACAAACAAAATTATCCAAAATAAAAAAGAATTACACCTAATCTAGTAGCCCTATCAAACTAAAAAAGCCCACACAAAATAAAAAAAAACCCCTAGCCTACAATAAACTACCAATGGCCATTAAAAAACACCCAAAAAAAACCTTAAAAAAGCCTAACACTAACCCCAAGATGATCTACTTACAGTTTCTGATGTCCCGCTTGAATGATCTTCATCCCGGCGGCGAAGTCCTGATCCAAGCGGTGAGAAGTCTTCATCCAGACGGCCTCTTCAATCTTCATCCAGGCGCCATCTTCTATCTTGATCCCGGAGGAGCGGATCGGGTCCATCCTGAAGACATCCGGCGCAGGGCATCCTCTTCATATGGTTGCCGCCGTACACTGAATCTTCAATGCAAGGGAAGCGATCCAAAATGGCGTCCCTTGCAATTCCTATTGGCTGAAAAAATTGAATCAGCCAATAGGAATTAGAGCTGCTAAAATCCTATTGGCTGTACAAATCAGCCAATAGGATTAAAGCAGCTCTAATTCTATTGGATGATGAATCAGCCAATAGAATGAGAGCTGCTAAAATCCTATTGGCTGTTCAAATTTAGGATGGACCCGCTCCACGTCTCCGGGATCAAGATAGAAGATGCCTCCGGGATCAAGATAGAAGATGCCGCCTGGATGAAAATTGAAGAGGCCGCCTGGATGAAGACTTCTCGCCGCTTGGATCAGGACTTCGCCACTGGGATGAAGATTGAAGAGGCCGCCGGAATCAGGACTTCTCTGCCGGGATGAAGATCGTTTAAGCGGGACTTCAAAAACTGTAAGTGGATCGTTTTGGGGTTAGTGTTAGGCTTTTTTAAGGGTTTTTTGGGGGTGTGTTTTTTTTTAGTTTAGGGTCTGGGCAGTAAAAGAGCTAAATGCCCTTTTAAGGGCAATGTCCATACAAATGCCCTTTTCCGGACAATGTGTATCTTAGGTTTTTTAAATAGTTTTTTTAATTTGTGGATTTGGGGGGGTGGGGGTTTGTAATGTTAGTGGGTCTTTGTAATTTTTTTTCACCAAAAGAGCTGATATCTTTAGGGCAATACCCTACAAAAGGCACTTTTAAGGGCCATTGGTAGTTTATTCTAGATTAGGTTTTATATTTTGGGGTGTTTTTTTTTTTTTAATGGGTATTAGAATAGGAATATTTTTTTTATTTTTGATAATTTGTTTGTTATTTTTGTGTAATGTATATTTTTAGGGGGTGTGTTTTGTTTTTTTAGCAAAAGAGCTATTTAACTTAGGGCAATGCCCTACAAAAGGCCCTTTTAAGGGCCCCCTAAAAGGCCCTTTTGAGGGCCATTGGTAGTTTGGGGGGTGGGGGATTGTATTAGTAGTAGGGGGTGTTTGTATTTTGTTTTGGAGCTTTTAAGGGCCATTGGTAATTTATTGTAGGCTAGGGTTTTTTTTATTTTGGGTGGGCTTTTTTATTTTGATTGGGTTATTAGATTAGGTGTAATTCTTTTTTATTTTGGATAATTTTTTTTGTTATTTTCCGTAATTTAGTGTTTGTTATTTAATAACAAAATTAAAAAGCCCACCCAAAATAAAAAAAAAAAACCTCACCTACAATAAACTACCAATGGCCCTTAAAAGGGCCTTTTGTGGGGCATTGCCCCAAAGATATCAGCTTTTATCTGTAAAAAACCCCCCACAAAGACCCCCCAACAGTAAAACCCACCACCCAACCAACCACCCAAAATAAAAACCTAATTCTAAAAACCTAACATACCCATTGCCCTGAAAAGGGCATTTGTATGGGCTTTGCCCTTAAAAGGGCATTTAGCTCTTTTACTGCCCAGACCCTAAACTAAAAAATTAAAACACCCAAAAAAATCTTAAAAAAGCCTAACACTAACCCTAAGACGATCCACTTACAGTTTTTGAAGTCCCGCTTGAATGATATTCATCCCGGCAGAGAAGTCCTGATCCAAGTGGCGAGAAGTCTTCATCCAGGCGGCCTCTTCAATCTTCATCCAGGCGCCATCTTCTATCTTGATCCGGGAGGCGTGGAGCGGGTCCATCCTGAAGACATCCAGCGCGGAGCATCTTCTTCATATGGTCGCCGACGTACACTGAATCTTCAATGCAAGGGACGCGATCCAAGATGGCGTCCCTTGCATTCCTATTGGCTGAAAATTTTGAATCAGCCAATAGGAATTAGAGCTGCTAAAATCCTATTGGTTGTACAAATCAGCCAATAGGATTTAAGCAGCTCTAATTCTATTGGATGATGTATCAGCCAATAGAATGAGAGCTGCTAAAATCCTATTGGCTGTTCAAATTCAGGATGGACTCGCTCCACACCTCCGGGATCAAGATAGAAGATGCCGCCTGGATGAAGATTGCAGAGGCCATCTGGATGAAGACTTCTTGCCACTTGGATCAGGACTTCGCTGCCAGGATGAAGATTGAAGAGGCCCGTCTGGATCAGGACTTCTCTAACGGGATGAAGATTGTTCAAAGGGACTTCAAAAACTGTAAGTGGATCGTCTTGGGGTTAGTGTTAGGCTTTTTTAAGGGTTTTTTGGGTGTGTTTTTTTTAGTTTAGGGTCTGGGCAGTAAAAGAGCTAAATGCCCTTTTAAGGGCAATGCCCTCACAAATGCCCTTTTCAGGGCAATGGGTAGCTTAGGTTTTTTAAATATTTTATATTTTTTAAGGGCCATTGGTAGTTTATTCTAGATTAGGTTTTTTATTTTGGGGTGTTTTTTGTAATGGGTATTAGAATAGGAATATTTTTTTTATTTTTGATAATATGTTTGTTATTTTGTGTAATGTATATTTTTAGGGGTTTTTTTTTTTTAGCAAAAGAGCTGTTTAACTTAAGGCAATGTCCTACAAAAGGCCCTTTTGAGGGCCCTTGGTAGTTTGGGGGGTGGGGGATCATATAGTGTTAGGGGGTGTTTCTATTTTTTTTGGAGCAAAAGAGCTGATATCTTTGGGGCAATGCCCCACAAAAGGCCCTTTTAAGGGCCATTGGTAGTTTATTGTAGGCTAGGGTTTTTTTTTGGTTTTGGGTGTTTTTTTTATTTTGATAGGGCTATTAGTTTAGGTGTAATTCTTTTTTATTTTGGATGATTTTGTTTGTTATTTTCCGTATTTTAGTGTTTGTTAATAACTTTAGTATAGTGGCGGCGATATCAGGAGCGGCAGATTAGGGGTTAATACCTTTATTTAGGTGGCGGCTCCCCATTGATGTCTATGGGGAAAGCTTGCACGAGCATGTCAAACACAGCGCTTGTTTTGTGTGCGGTATGGAGCTCAAAATCTCCATATCTCCTGCACAAGCCGAGTTTTTTAAACTTGTAATGGCAGCGCTATAGGGGATTAAATAATGCCCCTTTTGTTGCGTTCTTTACCTTCCCTATAGCGCTCAAAACCCGTAATCTAGGTGAGTGTAAATATGTGTTCTTAATTAAGTCTGTAGTAAAGGACTTCACAGGGCTATTTAAGTCTGTGAACAAGTGAATGCGGTATCTGATGAAGCCCCTAGGACGGCTCATAGGGGGAGGGGTGAAACGCGTCATCAATCTGTAAGGAAATCTCACCTGTGTAGGTGTATGTAAGTTGGTTTACAAGGACAGTGCTCTTCATGCCCCGCTGCAAAGGCTGTTTGGCAGTTTTTGAATCTGCAGCAACGCAGGGTGGATGCCACCAAAATACACGGCTCAGGGATTGCCGTATCCTCAAAGACCCTGCGGATCCCGGACCTCGCCTCAACTAAATAAATTGTTTAACCCCTAAACCGCCGCTCCCGGACCCCGCCACCACCTATATAAAAACTTATTAACCCCTAATCTGCCCCCCCTACACCGTCGCCACCTATATTAAATTAATTATCCCCTATCCTGCCCTCCTATACCGCTGCAACTTATAATAACATTATTAACCCCTAAACCTAAGTCTAACCCTAACACCCCCTAACTTAAATATTAATTAAATAAATCTAAATAAAATTACTATTATTAACTAAATTATTCCTAGTTAAAACTAAATACTTACCTTTAAAATAAACCCTAATATAGCTACAATCTAACTAATAAATTATATTGTAGCTATTTTAGGATTTATTTTTATTTTACAGGCAAATTTCAATTTATTTTAACTAGGTACAATAGCTATTAAATAGTTAATAACTAGTTAATAGCTACCTAGCTAAAATAAATACAAAATTACCTGTAAAATAAAAACTAACCTAAGTTACAATTACACCTAACACTACACTATCATTAACTAAATTATTCCTATTTAAAAATAAATACTTACCTGTAAAATAAACCCTAAGATAACTGCAATGTAATTAATAATTACATTGTAGCTATTTTAGGATTTATATTTATTTTATAGGTAACTTTGTATTTATTTTAACTAGGTAGAATATAGGTAGAATAGGTAGAGTCTAACCCTAACACCCCCCTAACTTAAATATTAATTAAATAAATCTAAATAAAATTACTATTATTAACTAAATTATTCCTAGTTAAAACTAAATACTTACCTTTAAAAGAAACCCTAATATAGCTACAATCTTACTAATAATTATATTGTAGCTATTTTAGGATATATTTTTATTTTACAGGCAAATTTCAATTTATTTTAACTAGGTACAATAGCTATTAAATAGTTATTAACTATTTAATAACTACCTAGCTAAAAGAAATACAAAAGTACCTGTAAAATAATTCCTAACCTAAGTTACAATTAAACCTAACACTACACTATCATTAAATTAATTAAATTAATTAACTACAATTACATACAATTAAATACAATTAAATAAACTAACTAAAGTACAAAAAAAAATTAAGTTACAAAAAATAAAAAAATATTACAAGATTTTTAAGCTAATTATACCTAATCTAAGCCCCCTAATAAAATAACAAAGCCCCCCAAAATAAAAAAATGCCCTACCCTATTCTAAATTACAAAAGTTAACAGCTCTATTACCAGCCCTTAAAAGGGCCTTTTGTGGGGCATGCCCCAAAGTAATCAGCTCTTTTGCATGTTAAAAAAAATACAACCCCCCCAACATTAAAACCCACCACCCACATACCCCTACTCTAACCCACCTAAACCCCCCTTAAAAAAACTAACACTAACCCCCTGAAGATCTCCCTACCTTGAGTCATCTTCAGCCAGCCGACCACCGATGGAACAGAAGAGGACATCCTCAGCGGCCGAAGTCATCATCCAAGGGGCGCTGAAGAGGTCTTCCATCCGATAGAAGTCTTCATCCATGCGGCGTCTTCAATCCTCATCCAACCGGTGCGGAGTGGAGCTTTCTTCAAACGAGCCGACACGGAGCCATCCTCTTCCAACGACGCCTACCCGACGAATGGATATTCGTCCAAGATGGCGTCCCTCGAATTCCGATTGGCTGATAGGATTCTATCAGCCAATCGGAATTAAGGTAGGAAAAATCTGATTGGCTGATGCAATCAGCCAATCAGATTCAAGTTCAATCCGATTGGCTGGTCCAATCAGCCAATCAGATTGAGCTCGCATTCTATTGGCTGTTCCGATCTGATTGGCTGATCGGAACAGCCAATAGAATGCAAGCTCAATCTGATTGGCTGATTGGATCAGCCAATCGGATTGAACTTGATTCTGATTGGCTGATTCCATCAGCCAATCAGAATTTTCCTGCCTTAATTCCGATTGGCTGATAGAATCCTATCAGCCAATCGGAATTTGAGGGACGCCATCTTGGATGACAACCCTTAAAGGAACCGTCATTCTTCAGTTGGACGTCGTCGAAAGAAGATGGGTCCGCGCTGGAGGTCTTCACGATGGAGCCGGTCCTCATCGGATGAAGATAGAAGATGCCGCTTGGAAGAAGACGGTTGCCGGTCCGGATCTACTCTTCTTCCCGGATAGGATGAAGACTTTGGACCCTCTTCTGGACTTCTTCAGCCGTCGGATGATGGATGTCTAGCCTCCGCTTGGGCTTGGATGAAGATTTTGGAGCCAGGACGCATCGGTGATACCTGGTGAGGTGAAGATAAGGTAGGAAGATCTTCAGGGGCTTAGTGTTAGGTTTATTTAAGGGGGGTTTGGGTTAGATTAGGGGTATGTGGGTGGTGGGTTGTAATGTTGGGGGGGGTATTGTATGTGATTTTTTACAGGCAAAAGAGCTGAATTTCTTGGGGCATGCCCCGCAAAGGGCCCTGTTCAGGGCTGGTAAGGTAAAAGAGCTTTGAACTTTTGTAATTTAGAATAGGGTAGGGCATTTTTTTTATTTTGGGGGGCTTTGTTAGGTGTAATTAGTTTAAAATTGTTGTAATATTTTTCTAATGTTTGTAAATATTTTTTTAGTTTTTTGTAACTTAGTTCTTTTTTATTTTTTGTACTTTAGTTAGTTTATTTCATTGTATTTATTTGTAGATATTGTATTTAATTAATTTATTGATAGTGTAGTGTTAGGTTTAATTGTAGATAATTGTAGGTATTGTATTTAATTAATTTATTGATAGTCTAGTGTTAGGTTTAATTGTAGCTTAGGTTAGGATTTATTTTACAGGTAATTTTGTAATTATTTTAACTATTTTAGCTATTAAATAGTTCTTAACTATTTAATAGCTATTGTACCTGGTTAAAATAAATACAAAGTTACCTGTAAAATAAATATAAATCCTAAAATAGCTATAATATAATTATAATTTATATTGTAGCTATATTAGGGTTTATTTTACAGGTAAGTATTTAGCTTTAAATAGGAATAATTTATTTAATAAGAGTTAATTTATTTAGTTAGATTTAAATTATATTTAACTTAGGGGGGTGTTAGTGTTAGGGTTAGACTTAGCTTTAGGGGTTAATCCATTTATTAGAATAGCGGCGAGATTCGGTCGGCAGATTAGGGGTTAATAATTAAAGTTAGGTGTCGGCGATGTTAGGGAGGGCAGATTAGGGGTTAATACTATTTATTATAGGGTTATTGAGGCGGGAGTGAGGCGGATTAGGGGTTAATAACTTTATTATAGTAGCGGTGAGATCCGCTCGGCAGATTAGGGGTTAATAAGTGTAGGCAGGTGGAGGCGACGTTGAGGGGGGCAGATTAGGGGTTAATCAATATAATATAGGGGTCGGCGGTGTTAGGGGCAGCAGATTAGGGGTACATAGCTATAATGTAGGTGGCGGCTCTTTGCGGTCGGCAGATTAAGGGTTAATTATTGTAGATAGCTGGCGGCGACATTGTGGGGGGCAGGTTAGGGGTTAATAAATATAATATAGGGGTCAGCGGTGTTAGGGGCAGCAGATTAGGGGTACATAAGTATAACGTAGGTGGCGGTCGGCAGATTAGGGGTTAAATTTTTTTACTAGAGTGGCGGCGATGTGGGGGGACCTCGGTTTAGGGGTACATAGGTAGTTTATGGGTGTTAGTGTACTTTAGAGCACAGTAGTTAAGAGCTTTATAATCGGGCGTTAGCCCAGAAAGCTCTTAACTACTGACTTTTTTCTGCGGCTGGAGTTTTGTCCCATTGAAAAGATAGGATACGCAATTGACGTAAGGGGATCTGCGGTATGGAAAAGTCGCGGCTGAAAAGTGAGCGTTAGACCCTTTCCTGACTGACTCCAAATACCGGCGGTAGCCTAAAACCAGCATTAGGAGCCTCTAATGCTGGTTTTCACGGCTACCGCCAAACTCTAAATCTAGGCCTAAGATAGCTACAATGTAATTATTAATTACATTGTAGCTAGCTTAGGGTTTATTTTACAGGTAAGTATTTAGTTTTAAATAGGAATAATTTATTTAATGATAGTGTAGTGTTAGGTGTAATTGAAACTTAGGTTAGTTTTTATTTTACAGGTAAATTTGACTTTATTTTATCTAGGTAGCTATTAAATAGTTAATAACTATTTAATAGCTATTGTACCTAGTTAAAATAAATTTAAATTTGCCTGTAAAATAAAAATAACTCCTAAAATAGCTAGAATATAATTATTAGTAATATTGTAGCTATATTAGGGTTTATTTTATAGGTAAGTATTTAGCTTTAAATAGGAATAATTAATCTAATAAGAGGCGGGGTTCGGGAGCGGTGGTTTAGGGTTAAACAATTTATTTAGTTGCGGCGGGGTCTGGGACCCGCAGGATAAGGGTTAATACATTTATTATAGGTGGCGGCGGTATAGGGGGGCAGGATAGGGGTTAAGAGGTATTATGTAGGTGGCGGCGGGGTCCAGGAGTGGCGGTTTAGGGGTTAATATAATTATTATACTTGCGGCGGGCTCCAGGAGCGGCGGTTTAGGGGTTAACATGTTTAAAATAGGTGGCGGCGGTGTAGGGGGCAGATTAGGGGTGTTTAGACTCGGGGTACATGTTAGGGTGTTAGGTGCAGACATCTCCCATAGGAATCAATGGGATGTCGGGTAGCAGCGAACATGAACTTTCGCTATGGTCAGACTCCCATTGATTCCTATGGGATCCGCCGCCTCCAGGGCGGCGGATTGAAAACCAGGTACGCTGGGCCGGAAAAGTGCCGAGCGTACCTGCTAGTCATTTGATAACTCCCAAAAGTAGTCAGATTGTGCCGAACTTGCGTTCAGAACATCTGGAGTGACGTAAGAATCGATCTGTGTCGGACTGAGTCCGGCGGATCGAAGCTTTCGTCACTATATTCTACTTTTGCCGGTGTGAATCAGCCTCGCCACAAATACGCTGCGGAATTCCAGCGTATTTGAGGTTGACGGCTTGATAACTAGAGGCCTTTGGCTTATGTAGTAATTCTCATTAGCCCTTCTTTCTATGGAATATATATATACACTAATAGGGAACACTGATGTGTATGCTGTACAGTATAATGATGTATCTATACACTGATGTGTATGCTGTACTGTATAATGATATATCTATACACTGATGTGTATGCTGTACAGTATAATGATGTATCTATACACTGATGTGTATGCTTTACAGTATAATGATATATCTATACACTGATGTGTATGCTGTACAGTATAATGATGTATCTATACACTGATGTGTGCTGTTCAGTATAATGATGTATCTATACACTGATGTGTGCTGTACAGTATAATGATGTATCTATACACTGATGTGTATTCTGTACAGTATAATGATATATCTATACACTGATGTATGCTGTACAGTATAATGATGTATCTATACACTGATGTATGCTGTACAGTATAATGATGTATCTATACACTGATGTATGCTGTACAGTTTAATGATGTATCTATACACTGATGTGTATGCTGTACAATATAATGATGTATCTATACACTGATGTGTATGCTGTACAGTATAATGCTGTGCTTTACTGTAGTACAATGATGATGAATATCTATTAACAGACAATGACCACATAGACACACGTCTATGTATAGACAGGCTGCTACGGGCCCCCAGCACTTGGGCCCTGGTGACACTGCACCTGCTTTACCAATGGTAGTCCCCCCCCCACACACACACACACACACACAGTATGGATTTATCACATATATAAATCTGGAAATTGACAAGAAAGCAAAAAAAAAACAATAAAGAGTTTTTAAAGGGACAGTGAAGTCAAAATTCAACTTTCATGATTCAGACAGAGCAAGCAATTTCAAATAACTTTCCCATTTACTTCAAATTATCTTTGTTCTCTTAGTATCCATTGTTTAAAGCAATTATACGGCTAGATTTGGAGTTTGGCGGTAAAAGGGCTGTTAACGCTCCGCGGGTTTTTTTCTGGCCGCACCATAAATTTAACTCTGGTATCGAGAGTTCAAACAAATGCTGCGTTAGGCTCCAAAAAAGGAGCGTAGAGCATTTTTACCGCAAATACAACTCTCGATACCAGAGTTGCTTACGGACGCGGCCGGCCTCAAAAACGTGCTCGTGCACGATTCTCCCATAGGAAACAATGGGGCTGTTTGAGCTGAAAAAAAACCTAACACCTGCAAAAAAGCAGCGTTCAGCTCCTAACGCAGCCCCATTGTTTCCTATGGGGAAACACTTCCTACGTCTGCACCTAACACTCTAACATGTACCCCGAGTCTAAACACCCCTAACCTTACACTTATTAACCCCTAATCTGCCGCCCCCGCTATCGCTGACACCTGCATATTATTATTAACCCCTAATCTGCCGCTCCGTATACCGCCGCAACCTACATTATACCTATGTACCCCTAATCTGCTGCCCTTAACACCGCCGACCCCTATATTATATTTATTAACCCCTAACCTGCCCCCCACAACGTCGCCGACACCTGCCTACACTTATTAACCCCTAATCTGCCGCCCCCGCTATCGCTGACCCCTGCATTACACTTTTAACCCCTAATCTGCCGCTCCGTAAACCGCCGCCACCTACGTTATCCCTATGTACCCCTAATCTGCTGCCCTAACATCGCCGACCCCTATGTTATATTTATTAACCCCTAATCTGCCCCCCACAACGTCGCCGACACCTACCTACACTTATTAACCCCTAATCTGCCGACCGGACCTGAGCGCTACTATAATAAAGTTATTAACCCCTAATCCGCCTCACTAACCCTATCATAAATAGTATTAACCCCTAATCTGCCCTCCCTAACATCGCCGACACCTACCTTCAATTATTAACCCCTAATCTGCCGACCGGAGCTCACCGCTATTCTAATAAATGTATTAACCCCTAAAGCTAAGTCTAACCCTAACACTAACACCCCCCTAAGTTAAATATAATTTTTATCTAACGAAATAAATTAACTCTTATTAAATAAATGATTCCTATTTAAAGCTAAATACTTACCTGTAAAATAAATCCTAATATAGCTACAATATAAATTACATTTATATTATAGCTATTTTAGGATTAATATTTATTTTACAGGTAACTTTGTATTTATTTTAACCAGGTACAATAGCTATTAAATAGTTAAGAACTATTTAATAGTTACCTAGTTAAAATAATTACAAATTTACCTGTAAAATAAATCCTAACCTAAGTTATAATTAAACCTAACACTACCCTATCAATAAAATAATTAAATAAACTACCTACAATTACCTACAATTAACCTAACACTACACTATCAATAAATTAATTAAACACAATTGCTACAAATAAATACAATTAAATAAACTATCTAAAGTACAAAAAATAAAAAAGAACTAAGTTACAGAAAATAAAAAAATATTTACAAACATAAGAAAAATATTACAACAATTTTAAACTAATTACACCTACTCTAAGCCCCCTAATAAAATAACAAAGACCCCCAAAATAAAAAATTCCCTACCCTATTCTAAAATACAAAAATTACAAGCTCTTTTACCTTACCAGCCCTGAACAGGGCCCTTTGCGGGGCATGCCCCAAGAATTTCAGCTCTTTTGCCTGTAAAAAAAAACATACAATACCCCCCCCCAACATTACAACCCACCACCCACATACCCCTAATCTAACCCAAACCCCCTTAAATAAACCTAACACTAATCCCCTGAAGATCTTCCTACCTTGCCTTCACCATCCAGGTATCACCGATCCGTCCTGGCTCCAAGATCTTCATCCAACCCAAGCGGGGGTTGGCGATCCATAATCCGGTGCTCCAAAGTCTTCCTCCTATCCGGCAAGAAGAGGACATCCGGACCGGCAAACATCTTCTCCAAGCGGCATCTTCTATGTTCTTCCATCCGATGACGACCGGCTCCATCTTGAAGACCTCCAGCGCGGATCCATCCTCTTCTTCCGACGACTAGACGACGAATGACGGTTCCTTTAAGGGACGTCATCCAAGATGGCGTCCCTCGAATTCCGATTGGCTGATAGGATTCTATCAGCCAATCGGAATTAAGGTAGGAATATTCTGATTGGCTGATGGAATCAGCCAATCAGAATCAAGTTCAATCCGATTGGCTGATCCAATCAGCCAATCAGATTGAGCTCGCATTCTATTGGCTGATCGGAACAGCCAATAGAATGCGAGCTCAATCTGATTGGCTGATTGGATCAGCCAATCGGATTGAACTTGATTCTGATTGGCTGATTCCATCAGCCAATCAGAAAATTCCTACCTTAATTCCGATTGGCTGATAGAATCCTATCATCCAATCGGAATTCGAGGGACGCCATCTTGGATGACGTCCCTTAAAGGAACCGTCATTCGTCGTCTAGTCGTCGGAAGAAGAGGATGGATCCGCGCTGGAGGTCTTCAAGATGGAGCCGGTCGTCATCGGATGGAAGAACATAGAAGATGCCGCTTGGAGAAGATGTTTGCCGGTCCGGATGTCCTCTTCTTGCCGGATAGGAGGAAGACTTTGGAGCACCGGATTATGGATCGCCAACCCCCGCTTGGGTTGGATGAAGATCTTGGAGCCAGGACGGATCGGTGATACCTGGATGGTGAAGACAAGGTAGGAAGATCTTCAGGGGATTAGTGTTAGGTTTATTTAAGGGGGTTTGGGTTAGATTAGGGGTATGTGGGTGGTGGGTTGTAATGTTGGGGGGGGGGTATTGTATGTTTTTTTTTACAGGCAAAAGAGCTGAAATTCTTGGGGCATGCCCCGCAAAGGGCCCTGTTCAGGGCTGGTAAGGTAAAAGAGCTTGTAATTTTTGTATTTTAGAATAGGGTAGGGAATTTTTTATTTTGGGGGTCTTTGTTATTTTATTAGGGGGCTTAGAGTAGGTGTAATTAGTTTAAAATTGTTGTAATATATTTCTTATGTTTGTAAATATTTTTTTATTTTCTGTAACTTAGTTCTTTTTTATTTTTTGTACTTTAGATAGTTTATTTAATTGTATTTATTTGTAGCAATTGTGTTTAATTAATTTATTGATAGTGTAGTGTTAGGTTAATTGTAGGTAATTGTAGGTAGTTTATTTAATTATTTTATTGATAGGGTAGTGTTAGGTTTAATTATATCTTAGGTTAGGATTTATTTTACAGGTAAATTTGTAATTATTTTAACTAGGTAACTATTAAATAGTTCTTAACTATTTAATAGCTATTGTACCTGGTTAAAATAAATACAAAGTTACCTGTAAAATAAATATTAATCCTAAAATAGCTATAATATAAATGTAATTTATATTGTAGCTATATTAGGATTTATTTTACAGGTAAGTATTTAGCTTTAAATAGGAATCATTTATTTAATAAGAGTTAATTTATTTCGTTAGATAAAAATTATATTTAACTTAGGGGGGTGTTAGTGTTAGGGTTAGACTTAGCTTTAGGGGTTAATACATTTATTAGAATAGCGGTGAGCTCCGGTCGGCAGATTAGGGGTTAATAATTGAAGGTAGGTGTCGGCGATGTTAGGGAGGGCAGATTAGGGGTTAATACTATTTATGATAGGGTTAGTGAGGCGGATTAGGGGTTAATAACTTTATTATAGTAGCGCTCAGGTCCGCTCGGCAGATTAGGGGTTAATAAGTGTAGGTAGGTGTCGGCGACGTTGTGGGGGGCAGATTAGGGGTTAATAAATATAACATAGGGGTCGGCGATGTTAGGGGCAGAAGATTAGGGGTACATAGGGATAACGTAGGTGGCGGCGATTTGCGGTCGGAAGATTAGGGGTTAATTATTTTAAGTAGCTTGCGGCGACGTTGTGGGGGGCAAGTTAGGGGTTAATAAATATAATATAGGGGTCGGCGGGGTTAGGGGCAGCAGATTAGGGGTACATAAGTATAACGTAGGTGGCGGTCGGCAGATTAGGGGTTAAAAATTTTAATCGAGTGGCGGCGATGTGGGGGGACCTCGGTTTAGGGGTACATAGGTAGTTTATGGGTGTTAGTGTAGTTTAGGGTACAGTAGTTAAGAGCTTTATGAACCGGCGTTAGCCAGAAAGCTCTTAACTCCTGCTTTTTTCAGGCGGCTGGAATCTTGTCGTTAAAGCTCTAACGCTCACTGCAGAAACGACTCTAAATACCAGCGTTAGAAAGATCCCATTGAAAAGATAGGCTACGCAAATGGCGTAGGGGGATCTGCGGTATGGAAAAGTCGCGGCTGTAAAGTGAGCGTTAGACCCTTTAATCACTGACTCCAAATACCAGCGGGCGGCCAAAACCAGCGTTAGGAGCCTCTAACGCTGGTTTTGACGGCTACCGCCGAACTCTAAATCTAGGCCATAGTTTGGCTATAGTTGTACACATTGCGTGAGTAAATGACAACAGTAATATAGGCGCAACCTCCAATCAGCAGCCAGTTTACAGTAGTTAAAGGAAAGCTTTGATTGGAGCCTGTTTTTTTAATTTATTTTTTATCTATCTCTTCATTGGCTCAAAAGTATTTGCTTTCTTCCAATCGTCAAACAGAGAAGAAGACAGACTGCTAGGACTCTGAGGGCCCAATAATCTAAAGGTCTCTTGGCTGGCGAGATTATTGAATAATTCGCGCCAGTACTTTTATTTCCCAGGTGGAATTACCTAAAGCCACTTTTTACCCTGAAAACAGAGGAGAATACTGCATTTTCGTATGGAAGGAGATGCATACATTACAAAAGTGCACAATGAAAATCAAAATTTAAAAATCATACTAAATGGATAATTGAACCACAAAATATGCAGGAAAAATCGTATTGTATTGGGATTATTGCAGTCCGCCACCTCAGAGGCGAGCCGGAAACATCAGGGGTAGATTGCAGCATCTGCTGCTTGGTAAATTTACCCCAAAGTGTTATTGTTGATTTATCGTAAAATGGACTGAACATGAGCATTCCATGTGCGTGTAAGAAATTGTCTCTCAAATCCCAATGTAATTATCTAAACATTTCCGCCCTTTAGATCTCACAGTTTTTTCTCGTAAACTAAAAGGTTTGTGAGGTTTAGACAAATTACGCAAAATACTTAATACCCTAATAGATAAACACATGATGCGTACAAAAATAGAGGCAATTGTAAGATGCTATACAGAAAGCAGTGCAATGTGATTTGTTTTATTAAAGCAGGTTTTCATTTTTAAAGTGCACCCCCTGCTCACTGCTAACGTTGCTCTAACCAGCGAAGTTTCCCTTTCCAGCGAGCTCCATTATTTTCTATAGGAGACATCTCACTACTCATAGGAACTGCACCTTTTTAAAGATAATTCCACACGGGCAGCTCTTGCAAGGGTCGTCGTGAAAAACCACGTCAGAAACAGCGAAGTTTAGATAATTGGGTGCTCAGTACCTGATGATCTAAAGCTCTCTGCTCTGGTGAGATTATCTAAGGCATCTTGTACGTAAATAAGAGGTAGAAATGTGCATTAGTTGTTTTGTCATACAACAAATTACCAAATATGGCCACCGGCTGAAGCATTTGGCTCTTTTCAAAAAACGGATTTCTTCTTGTGAAATTGCAACACACAAAGATCTGGATTTTCACAGGTCTTTCTGTGCTACTTTAACACAAAGAATCCCCTCTCCGAAAACAGACGAATGCCACTGCACGCAACAATATTTGGCATTTATTGTACAGCGGTAACCGAAATGGTCACTCAAAGAATGTTACAAAAACAAATTTTAGATTTGAGAGATGTTTTGTTTAGTTATTCAGGGCTCTGGAAGTAAAGGAGAAACACATATTAATATATAATGCTAAACAGCTACCAAAAGATTTTGCGGGATTTCCCTCCATGCCGGTGAGTTTTTGATAATCAATCACTAAGAATCAAGGCTGAAGAGACAAACAAACCAAGAGAAATTATAAAGAAGGAGGTGGGAGAAATAAAGGCCCACAACCACACTTAGCATAGAAAAGCCATCATTGAGTTACGGTTTACTAGGCCCCAGCAGCTGACATTCTTGTGGTGCTTGAGTTAAAGGGACATTGTACTGTAAACCCCCCCCTTGTGTTCCCAATGATTTTACAAGCTGGTTTGTCAAATATTTTTTGTTATTTGAAATAGATGGTTTATTGTTGAGACCACCACCTACACTGACAAACTGTGAATACTGCTGAATTCTCTGTAGAAAAGCCTACAACATTTTACACAGTCATTGGTTAGATCAGAGCGCAAGCTTATTTGCATATGTCACTAATCTCTTAATTACCCATTGTTTGTAAGGCACCAACATATTCTGCTTTGTTATAAAGCTGATATGATAAGCACATAACTGAACAGATAGAAACTGGATTATTTTAAGGTTCTGTCCCAGAGAGTAGAAATATATTACAATCATATGATTGTTGCAGGACACAATAATAAAATCTCAGCCAGTTCATATCAATCCATCTGTTTTTTATTTCACAAACATGAGGAGAGAGATAGATTTAAAGTGTCTTCACCCACAACAGTTACTGTCAAAATACGGCCCCTTTAAGGCCCAAAATGTCTCACACATTTTCAGATAATTATGTGTTGTTGGTAATTTATCCTTTTTAAAGAGAGGTCACATAAAATAACAATATGTCATTTTATTATGTCCCACTTTTTGGTATATGCTGTTAGTGGTGTAATGATTGAAAAATAACTATTGTAATATCTCCCCTTACTAGGGTTGTCACCTGTCTGGGAATGACCCAGACAGTCTGGGTTTCCATTTGTGTGTCCGGGTTTGGTTAGAAATGTGGTGCAAATATATGCTGCCTTCCTACATGATGCATAGCTGTGGGGTGAGAGTGTGTGTCTTTGGGTTTGTCAGTATCTTTGTGTGTGTGAGTCTGTGTGTGAAAGAGTGAATGTCTTTGTGTGTGTGAGAGAGAGAATGTGTGTGAGAGACTATCTGTTAGTGTGTGTGAGTGAGAGAGTTTGTGTGTGTATTAATGTGTGTGAGTATGAATGTGAGTGTGTGGGAGAGAGTGAATATCTATGTGAGATTTTGTGTTTATTTGCTATTATACGTAGTGTGTACTCTGCAAAAAAAAAATGTCCTGTACTGTGCATGGCGCAAGAGTGTTGCAAGTTGGCAAGCGGCAACTCTACCCCTTATTTATAATCTATGGTGATAGTTTTCCTCTCCTTTATATGTATAATTATGGGTATACATATAAATACATACTGGGTAGGCATGTATGTACAGTGTAGGTATAGTATGTGTGTATATAGGTCTGTGAGTGACTGTGTGTGTGGGTGTCTGTAGGTGTGTGCATCTGTGTGTAGGTGTGTATGTAGGTGTGTGTGTGTGTGTCTGACTGTGTGGATCTGTGTGTGTCTATCTGTGTGTAGGTGTGTGCATCTGTGTGTGTCTGTAGTTATGTCTATCTGTGTGTATGTGTGTGTGTGCATCTGTGTGTAGGTGTATGTATAGTTGTGTGCATCTGTGTGTAGGTGTGTGTGTGTGTGTGTAGGTGTGTGAGTGTAGGTGTGTTTGTGTGTAGGTGTGTGTATCTGTGTGTAGGTGTGTGTGTAGGTGTGTGTGTCTGTAGTTGTGGTGTGCATCTGTGTGTAGGTGTGTGTAGGTATGTGTGTGTCTGTAGTTGTGGTATGCATCTGTGTGTAGGTGTGTGTGTGTAGGTGTGTGCATCTGTGTGTGTAGGTGTGTGCATCTGTGTGTAGGTGTCTGTTTGCCTGTAGTTGTGTGCATCTGTGTGTAGGTGTCTGTAGGTGTGTGTTTGCCTGTAGTTGTGTGCATCTGTGTGTAGGTGTGTGCATCTGTGTGTAGGTGTGTGCATCTGTGTGTAGGTGTCTGTAGGTGTGTGTTTGCATGTAGTTGTGTGCATCTGTGTGTAGGTGTGTGCATCTGTGTGTAGGTGTCTGTTTGCCTGTAGTTGCGTGCATTTGTGTGTAGGTGTGTGTATGTGTGTGTGTGTCCAGAGGTAATAATATAGCCTAATACTTTAATAAAAGGTCAAATTAAAAACCTCTAACAACTATAGCTGGATACACTGAAGCTGATTCTGGCATTCTCCAAATACAGACCCAATACATGCCAATATGTAATCTACAGAATAATTCTTTGTACTCAAAAAAGCTTTATCACCCATAAGAAAGAACAGTATAAATCAAATACAGCACTGTCAGTTTTGTACTTCTTTCTAATAATGCTTATTGGCTGGTAAGGACGATGAACTCAGCTCCATTTGTGACGGACGCTCCTCTGCAAGTCTAACCTGCTCTTCAGGACAGAAGCATGCGTTTTTAAATATAAAAAAAAGATTTTATAATGCCCTCTTTCATTTGAAATAAATTGGGGAAGGGACATCAGTGTCCCTTTAACAACCATTGTAAATGGCACTTGGATGAACAGCAGAAAAATACCAGTCACAGAGCGTTACTCATTCGCATAATATTACAGAAGTAGAGCTGCACATATCAGCACTAAATGTTGAGCTAACAAATGATCAAGTCATCTATCAACAGAGAAAAATATCAAATATCTGCTAGAAAAAGGTCAAAGACCTGGAAGGTTTCACCAAACAGTAAAATCATACAGTACCTGGAATGCGTGAAACTATGAAAGGTTAGGAGCTGGCAGATTTCCCCAGAACTCAACATCAGAAAACAGAATAAATATCTTGCTTTGGGAAGAATCCACAGAACAGGCTACAGCACACAGAATGACCAGTACAAACCAGGCTACAGTTTTTACTTATGCAGATAAAATTATTTTTGCCATGGTCTTATCAAGTAAACACCCTGTTAATCATTTTAATTTGAAATATTTTTTATTAAAGTTTTCCATTATATTTAAAGTTGCAGATATATCACATGTAGAGGCCCATTTGTCAAGTTCCGAATGGAGCTTGAGGACCCGTGTTTCTGGCGTGTTTATGGCGAGTCCGCCTCATCAGAGCAACCTGTCCGCCTGCTCTGATGAGGTGGACAGAGATCGACCACAATTTAACCCGATCAAGATTGATTGACACCCCCCTGCTGGCGGTCGATTGGCAGCGAGTCTGCAGGGGGGCAGCGTATTGCTCTCCGCATTCAGCAATGTCTGTCGGACCTGATCCGCACTGTCGGATCAGGTCCGACAGACCTTTGATAAATAAGCCTCATAATCTTTTCCAAACAAAAGAATGGCATCATTGCGTATATAGATTACAACAACAAAACTGTAGCACCTTGAAACTTTCTTTTCTATAACCATTTGAAAAACTTTAATTTATATAAAAGATTTAGCAGAGGGGAAGGCAGGAAATAAAAGAGAAAGAAAAGAAAGAGGATAGTATTGTGAAAAAATGAGAAAAGGAGGCAGAGTATGGGAGAGAAGATGAAGTCAGGAGAAAAAATAAGAACAAGGTTGTTGGTCATCTGTGGTCAGCACTCCATCCTCTTTATTGTTATTCGTTAACATCTTCCAATCTTAAGCTTCGCCTATTTTGCATCCTCTGTCAAGCCATATTATCAAGTACTCCCAAACCTTCAGGAAATCTGATCTAGAGTCTAGCAAAGTGGAAGTAGTATCTGCCATTTGATAATAGTATTTAATTTTATTCAGTATCAAACTGTAATGTGGTACTGTGGTTTTCCAATAGTTAGCAATAGTTATCTTTACTGCTGTGCAAACAACGCCTACAAATGTTAGTATTGCTCTAGATAGTCCCTCTATTGGGAAATGCTTGTTCCATACTCAGAGTTATTTACCTATCTAAAACTTCACTCAGTAGCCTATTTGTTTGTGTCCAGATTTTATTCACTTCTGGACATATCCATCACATATGTATATACAAACCTCAGTGCATCCCCTATAGCAGTTCTGTTGTTCGGTGTTACCCCACTTCACTCTGCTGCAGTGGCGTCACTAGGGGGGGGCGGGGGGGGGCGGGCCGCACCCGGGTGACACCCACCAGGGGGTGACACCAAAAAAAAAAAAAAAAAAAATTTTTTTTTTTTTTTTTTTTTTTTTTTAATTTTATTGAAATTCAAAGAAATACAGTGTTGAGATGCATAGATTTTTTTTTTATTAGAGGGGCTGGCATTTGTGAACATTGGTGGGACTGGGGAAGATGTAGACACACAATTTTTTTGCCCCTTGAGCCAGTGCTGCAATTTCAACAAATAGTTTTCCCGGCTGCTCCTAGCCTAAACCTGCCTGCCTATCTGTGCTCACTGCTCAGTGACATGTGGAGCAGTGGAGTCACTCACTGCTGTGCTGTCTCTCTAAACGGGAACTGGCAAATCATGAGGGGATACCTGGCACCTGACCGCATGACTGTTTGACACTGTCTTTAAAGTGAAGCAGCCACATATGATGCCCACCAGACCATTACGGTTACGGTACACTAAGTGCACACTGAACAGGTAGGAGGGCGGGCGGGGGTCTGGGGGTGGGCAGAGTGCAGAGCTGATTGGCCATAAGAAGCGGTAGGCACGCGGCCCGTGGCTGTGCACTGACAGACTTGGAACAGAGTCAGAGAGCAGAATTTTCATAGTTTGCACCTAAAACTTTTCTTTAGTGATTTATTTTTAGAGTGCTCTGTTTATCTTTCATTTGATGCTCTGCTGAGCCAGGGAGCAGCTCTAGGCATGAGCTTTATAATTAATGCAGTGCAGTTTACATATTTTGTATGTGTGTCTCAGTGTTTTTGTGTGTGTGTGTTTTTGTGTGTGTGTGTGTGTGTCTGAGTGTTTTTGTGTGTGTGTGTGTCTGAGTGTGTTTCCGAGTGTTTGTGTGTGCATCTGAGTATGTTTTAAGTGTGTCTGAGTGTTTGTATGTGTGTTTGCCTGTGTTTTTGTGTGTGTCTGCTTTCTGGGGGGGGGGGGTGACACCATAACTTACCGCACCGGGTGACACCAACCCTAGTGACGCCACTGCTCTGCTGGGGTGTAAGTACCATCTATATGCTACCTTAATGTAGTTCTCTTTTAGATTTGCACTGATAGAACAGGATTGACCTTTTTTAAGGATAATAGCCCACTCCAATAGATCTCTAGTAGCTTGTCCCTCTTCTTCTCATTTATTTATAAAATGTCGTTTAGTTACTGTGGTATTTGTACCTAGGTTATTGTATAAGATTGTAATTGTGCCTTTGGTTCTAGCTGATTTAAGACAAAGCCTTTCAAAGGGTGTGAGTTCTGCTTAATTTTTTGGAATTCCTATTTTATTAGCTTGTGAAATTAATTAAATAATGGAACCAGGAATTTGGTAGGTCAGGAGGTATTGCTTTGTATTGTTCAAACATAAGGATGTTTGAGTCAGTGTACAGGTTAGCAATTCGATAGAGGTCTTTGTAAGCCCATATGTCGCTGGTAGTGTTTTCAATCCCAACTGAGGGAGTAATCAATGGCGTTGCCAATGATTCAATAGCAATTAACTGGAATTTTGACTGTAATCTGTCAAAAATGCTAATAGTATTAGCAATAGTAATGTAATGTGTCCAGTTTGGTGATCTATCTTTTTTTGGAGTCCATAATATTTGGTAAATAGGTGTTAGTTGAAGCACATCACTCTCTAATTGTACCCAAGCTATATCATCATTACGATGATTCCATCAGGGGCAAAACTACAGGGGGTGTAGAGGTCACAGGTGCGACTGAGTCCCTGAGGGTGGTGGCCCAGCTTTAAAAAAAAAAATGTTTTTGTTTTTTTTTAAACGTTAACCTACCACTGCCTGCACTGATATCATGTGAGTGTGACATGACTACAGGAGTTAGTGTTTCTGTTTTACCCATTGGTGTTTATGTTGTGTGTATGTGTATGTATGTATGTGACTGTGTGTGTATTTATGCATGCATGTGTGTGTGTATGTTTGTGGAACCAGCAAATTACAGACCTTGTAACTACAGCATGGGGGGGGGGGGCAGGGGGTAAACAGTGTCACTATACAGTACCACTATATACAGTATGGGGGGGTGGACCATGTCACTGACTACTGTGGTCACTTTATAAAGTACTGGGCGGGTAAGGTCAGGCCAGCTCTCTCACCGTCAGATTACAGACTGTGTCACTAACTTACTATATACAGTACTGGGGGGTTAAATAGTGTCACTATATATATATATACAGTAATAGGGGGTCAGACCATCTCACAGACTGTGGGCACAGGGTACCTCCTTTTGCAGACATGTAATCTGATTCACATTTTTTTCTGTGTTAAATGTAAAAAAAATAAAAAAATGATATGTATTAAATTCACATTTTTTTGGAAGGGGGAGGGGCGGTGGGGGGGCCCCTTCTTAGATTCTTGCACCTGGGCCCTGTGGTTTCTAGTTACGCCTCTGGATTCCATAATGCAGTTTGTGCTAATCTTGCTGCATTGAAATAGTTTTGCAGGTCTGGCACTCCCAAACCTCCTCTATATTTGTGTCTTAATAGTGTTTTCTTGTTTATTCTTGCCTTTTTGTATGACCATATGAATTTTAGTATACTTCTTTGCATATCATGCATGTCAGCAGGGTGCATAGATATTGGAAGTGACCTGAATAGATAGAGCAGCTGGTAATATTACCATCTTAGTTACTACTATTTTCCCATAAAACAAGATTTTGGATGAGAACCATTTCACCATTTCTTGTTTTAAGTATGTATATATTGTATTATAGTTTAGTTTGTATAATCTTTCTAGTTTATTTAGAATAGAAATACCTAAGTATTTAATCGCGTTAGCTGCCCATTTAAAATCGAAATTAACTTCTAACAATTTTTTTTTATGTTCTGGGAGGTGTACTTCTATAGCCTCACATTTATCATTATTTACTTTATATCCCGAAAGTTTGCCAAATTCTGATAGAGGTTTATAAAAGGAGAAAGGGATTACATTGGTTTAGTTATAGTTAAGATAATGTCATCAGCAAACAACGCCAGTTTATGCTCAGTTTTGCCTATCTGGATGCCTGAAACATCATTAAGATTCCTAATGCTGGCTGCCAGAGGTTCAATACATATTGCAAATAGCAAGGGTGAAAGAGGGCACCCCTGCCTAGTGCCATTATGGATCTTTATTGTTTTAGATTGGTAGCCCGCAAGTCTGATAAATGCCGTTGGCACTTTGTAAATTACTTTGAAAGCTTTTAGAAAGTTCTCAAGTCCAAAATGGCTCAAGTTCAGCAACATGTAGTCCAATAAAACTCTGTTGAATGCCTTCTCTGCATCCAAATATAGGAACAGAGAAGGCACTCGTTTTTTAGCAGCATAATCCACTAGGTCAATAATCTTTCTGACATTGTCTGGGGCCTCTCTGCCTTTAATGAATCCAACTTGGTCATAAGATATTATTTTTGTCATTAGGGGATTTAATCTGGTGGCTAGAATTTTTGTGAAGAGTTTAAGGTCCTGATTTATTAATGATATGGGCCTGTAATTTTTGCAATGAAATTTGTCCTTACCTGGTTTTGGAACTACACTAATTCTAGCTGTAAGAAGATCTGGAGGTATTTCTCCACTCTGTAATATGTAATTAAAAGAATCCAGTAGTTGTGGTATATTTCTTGAGAGATTTTTTTTTTTTATAGCAATACCTATCTTTTTCAGTGTAATTGGGGCGTTTAGGTAGGATATAGTTTTTTTGTCCAATTTGGGCAAATCACAGGCATCTAGGAAGGTCGTAATTTGATGTGTTCTATTTTTATTTTGATCTACTTTCAGATTATATAGTGATTGGTAAAAGTCTGCAAAAGCATTAGTTATGTTTAAATGATTGCGGATAATCTTACTGTCTGGTGTTTGTAACTGGGGTACAGATGTGTATATAAAATATAGTGCCGCAATGATTCTAAGAGAGGTTAGTGCCTCTTCATTAAGTAACGCATCTAGTTAATCTTTTTTAATTTTAAGTGTGTTTACTAGTGCTATTGATCTGCTCTCTATATGTTGTTTTTGAAGCTGTTCCAATTCTTGTTTTTTTTTTGTTTAATTATGTCGCTATTTATTTTTCGAGAAGAAGATTTCTCTTGAATCAGAATACCTCGTAAGTAAGCTTTAAAAGAACCTCATTCAGATAAAGGATTATCGGTTGAGCCCTTATTTTCAAGCCAATAGTCTTTAATACTCTTTGTAAGTTTTTGACACCTCATCTCATCTCTCAGTAAATTTTCAGTTTCTAGTTCTAGAAGGATCAAAGAAACCCCGTAAAGAGACCTTAACAATTGAGTCATCAGACCAAGTTGTTTGTGATATATTTGTATCTGTCATCAGGGGACATAAAATTTGAGTAATAAAGATATAATCAATCCTAGAGTAGGATTTATGCGTCGCTGATTAATATGTAAGGTTTTTAACTTTACTATTGCATATGCGCCAACTAACTATCGATTAGATTATGATCCAGAATCAGGTCACTTCAAATTCTAGAAGATTTTGTTGGAGCTGGGAATCGATCTATCTGATCATTAACCGTTAGATTAAAGTCTCCTGCCAGGATCACCTTATATTTTTGTCCATGAAGTCAACATTTGACTAATTTTAGATGTAAATCTGCTTTGATTATCATTTGGAGCATAAATATTTCCCAATACTATGGGACTGCCTTGGATTTTCCCCCATATTATAATAAATCTCCCCTCTGGATCTCGAATCACCTCTTCTTCCTGGAAGTTGAGGGTTTACTAATTGCATGGTACGGGATTGGGAATGCTGCATCCCAAAAGTGTGTGTTGATGTAAAGTGTGTCTCTTGCAGCATGATAACATGTGCTTTAATTGCTTTGTATTCTGCTATGGCCTTTTTCCTTTTTATAATATAAAAATACCAAACATCACAAAACAAAATAAAAACAGGGTGAAATAAATGTGATGATTCAAAGAGAATCATAATTAACTAAATAAAAAGTTCATATAAGGATATGCTTGTTCTTGCTGAGACTCCTCTGATTCTTTGTGTCCTTCGGGTTTCTTAAAGGAAAGAGAAATAGCAACATAGTGTAATTCTGTAATAATCTCCTGAAATGTATCAAACTTGTGGCCAAATGCCTACTCACATGAACTAGAGCTTACGACCAAGCTCAGGGAAATGCGCACACCCACTTTATACTGATGGGTAAACAGTACTCTCATGGCAGTGTAGTGAATAAAAGGATTTATTTAAAATACAAATAAAAGCGTCACAAATGCTGTACAAAACACCTTATACAGAGGTTAATAGAGCCATAAATGCTGATTTCAGCTCATAAAAGTCAACTCCACTACAGGATGCAAGCGGATACAGGCAGCAGAAACTTAACCGCTGCACAGTTCAACCTGACCTCAGATGGGAGTGGCTCCTCCTGGGGGTGTATCAGCAAGTGTACAGACGCACAAGAGAGTATAAAATTCCAATTCCGACGATCGTTTCGCTTAGCAAGCTTTTTCAAGGAAGTAAAGTGCGCATGTCCGTGTAGCCTTATGTACCGGTCTTTGTGTTTAAAACGGATATCCGGAATCTTCTGTTGCCATTTTGAAAAAGGGCATTGATGTCTTACAGTCCCTTAGTTCGATCATCATGTGTAAAATTATTATATGCTTATAGCCATTAAGGAAAATATTGACATATTCACAATGACTTGTAATTAATCACAAACTCATAGTTATACCTATTACATTATATTATGGTACATGTACATGTTACAATATAACACTTTTGTGTATGTTCTTAGCCTTATGATTTTACTTTATTGTGTACTCCATACATAGTCAATATGTGCAACATAATTTTAATTTGTCAGTGGGAATATGACTCAACTTTCATATATTAATGTGTTTAGGTAAACCTTTTTAATACTTAATTCCGTTAGCACAGTATATATTAACTATACTCCCATATACAAATGTAAATCTCAATTACATCTATATTATCAAAATGTGAAAACCTAGTCTTAATGTAAGAGCATACTTCTGTCTTCTTATATTAGTGAAGAATACCTGTGGTATACAATTGATTTTATGGAATACTTTGTTATTCTTGTTCTATGACATTATTCACGACTGTTATTCCTTAAAATATAAATCCCCTAGTGGATGTTTAGGCTCATTGTAGTTTAGATGGAAACTAATTCTTCCTTAAATCTACTGATACAAAAAGTGATGTAGTTCAAAATCTTTATTCAAACCGTTAGGTATGAAAGTATCCATAGAGTGTATCCATTTCATTTCTAGACGTCCCAACTGATTCTGTATGTCACCACCCCTCCAATTTTGTTCAATCTTCCTTATCCCTAGGAATTCTAGATCACTGATTTTTCTTTTATGTACTCTATCAAAGTGTGCTGATACTGTGTGATTCTGGTAGCCCTTCTCAATATTATAAATATGCTCATTTAATCTTGTTTTTAAAAGCCTAGAGGTACGAGCTATATAGATCAAATTACACGAGCAACGTAATAGATACACCACATTCTTGCTATTGCAAGGGATAAATTGGTTTATCTCGTATTCTTTCTTCTTATCTGCTGAATGGAACTTATTACATATTTTTGGTGCTTTTTTCATTCCTTGGCATGCATTGCAGAATTGGCATCTTCTAAACCCTACCTGTGGAGGGGGTAGCCAATTTTTAGATGTTATTGTATTTTGTTTATTCCTATCAATGTTTCCACGTGACAATTGTAATTTTTTTTTTTTTTAAATCAAAGTTTTTTATTGAAGAAATACAAGATAGATATAGCAATAACAAAGCATACATTTTGTGTACATTTGATGAGTGTTACATGAATTAAAACAATTATCTCGTACTCATCTCTCATCTGTTACAATACAACTAATAAAAGTCATACTCCAGTATTTCTTCTTTTTTCATTACATCATATGTTATAGCACTTTAAGTTGGTTAAAGTCTTTTACATCCAGAAAATCTTATACAACTTATAGTATGAAACATTAGAAATAGTAAGAATGTATTAATTATCAAGTGACATAGTGTAGGAGAACATAACAAGTAGCTCTTATTGTAACATGAGAAGGCAAAATCAATAAGTGTCATTTTTCATTTTCCTCTCAATTTGTCATTAAAGGAGAAAAGTAAAGAAAGAAAAAAAGGGGGGAGGAGATATAGGGGGGGTGAAGATACTGGACGTGTCATCAGGGTTACTATTATCTATTATCAGTTATGCTTTCCTAATCAATTGCCGAACAGTTCTATCCAACCATCCCACACCATAAGATGTAGGTTAATCTTCCCGGCTAGGTTATACACATATTGCTCCATGTGTTTCATGTGATTGAGTTGATCTATGACATTCTGAGTGGAAGGAGAAAGCTCCTGTTTCCATTTCCGAGCAATGATTAATTTGGCAGCTGTAAAAAAATAAATCAGGAAAATTTTTCTCGGTAAGGGCATTCTAGGAGCGCCCAAGTGCAGCAGAACAAGGGCCGGTGAGAAGGGTAGATTATAATGCAAATCCCCCAGGAGTTTCATACAGGTTCTCCAAAATAGCCTGATCTTGGGGCACTCCCACCACACATGCATCCAGGAACCTATCTGTCCACAATTTCTCCAGCAAGCTGGAGAAGTGACAATTGTAATTTTAAATTTGGTACCTTTTTGAACATAATATTGGGACCATCCCCGAGAAATTCTGTTAATCCCGAATCTCTCGCAAGGATGCCCCAATGTTTATGAATAATACTCCTCAATTCATAACTTTGTGTACTATGTTGAAAAATTTGTCTATTAGCTATGTTCTTGTTCTCTATCTCGTTTCCATATTTATTACTATTTTTGTACTTTAATAATTCAGTTCTATCTAAATTCCTAACCTCCTCTATATTTTCTTCCAGAAAACTATTTGAATAATTCTTTTCTAAAAAACGTTTTTTTAAGACTTTAGATTGAGTTTGATATTCCGCTTCCTCCTTGCAATTGCGCCTTAACAAACTGACCTTTGGGGACATTTTTTAACCAATGCCGTTGGTGGCAGCTATTTAAATTGATGTAATTGTTCACATCTATACTTTTAAAGTGATATAATGATTTAAGTACATTTTCCTCAATATATATTTCCAAATCTAAAAATTCTACTTTATCTTTGCTACGTTGTTGGAACTCATTGTTTTTTAAGTATTCCATAAATTCCAATAACTAACCCTCACTACCTGACCATATGAGGAACAGGTCATCTATATAGCGGTGATAGGACACCAGATATTGCGCCCAAGGGGAATTAAAGATGCAATTATTTTCCCAGTTAGCCATATACAGATTGGCATAACTGAGCGCAAATCTGGTGCCCATCGCCGTACCACTAGTCTGAAGATAATATTCTTTATTAAAATAAAAATAATTAGTTTCCAGTATAATCTTAATGCCTTCCAAGATGAATTCAAGTTGTTTACTATTTAAAGTTTTGTCCTCCTCCAGAATGTTTTTAACTGATGTAATGCCAAGTTCTTTATTTATAATAGTATACAGCGATGTGACGTCGCTTGTGACTAGCCACCAATCTTGTTTCCACTCTATACTTTCCAGGTGATTTAATATACTAATGGTATCTTTCAAATACGATTTAGTGTTTTTCACATAACTTTGTAAGTGTTGGTCTATATAGGCCGAAAGGTTACTAGTTAGGGAATTAACACCCGACACGATTAGTCTCCCTGGAGGATTACATAAATCCTTATGGATCTTTGGGAGTACATAAAAAGTTGGTGTTCTCGGAAATGGATTATATATATAAGAATATTCTTTTTTGTTAAGAATCTTTTCCTTAAGCCCATTATTTAAATATTTCTCTAGTTTTTTTTTAAAAGCAAATATCGGATTGGAGCTTAGTTTTTTGTAGATGTTAGGATCATTTAGTTGTCTAAGACATTCATTGTCATATTTATCTTTGTCCATTATAACTGTGCCTCCGCCTTTGTCTGCGGGCTTAATTATGATTCTATCATCCCTCTTTAATTCATCTAGTGCCATTTGTTCTACCCTAGTCAAGTTAGATTTATAATCCATTTTTAGGTTTTTTATATCCCTATGGACCAGCTCTAAGAAAGTCTCCATGGGGGCTGATTTGTATTGGGTCGGATTAAATGTGGATTTATTACTTGTTTCCACATGTCTATATACATTTGGCTCCAGGGAATTATTTCTCATGATTGGACTATTTGCGAAATATTTCTTAATGCACAAATTGCGTATAAACTTCTGTATCCCTATATATGTATAAAATTTATTAATTCTATAACTTGGGGCAAAGTTAAGTCCTCTTCCTAAAACTGATGTTTGTGCTTCTGATAATTTCACACTTGACAGATTAAAGATTCCTTTATGTGTTGTGTCAGTGTTTCCCTTTTCTTTAATATTATTTCTCCTGATACTGTGTATTTTTTCCTTTAGTAGTCTACTCTATCCATGTTCCTTCTTCTCTTGTTGAACAGATCTGAGTCTGTGCATGTGTATCTTCTTTTCCCAGTTTCTAAAAAAACCTCCTCATCTCCTGAATCACATCTGTTGAATTCCTCAAACCTATTATAAGTATTAGTCTCATTGTGGTGTTATACTTTCTGTTTTCTGAAGGGATTCTTAGGTTGTTGCCAAACATAATCATCCCTTCTCTGTTGCTCGGGGCGTTGATAATTGCCCCTATTATGTTGATACATGTAATTCCTATTGTCATGCTGGAAGTCATTTTGTCTATATCCCACCTGTGGATTATCTTCATTCCTATGTGTATAATATTGTTCCCTCTCTCTTTGTGCCATTGAGCTATTGCTGTTTTTGTGTACCCCATTTTTCTTATCTAAATTCTGGTGTATATATCCATAACCTCTATCTTTTTGTTGATTGGGCATGTTATTCTTATTGTTGCGAGTATTATGTTTAACTTTATAATTCCTTTCCTTCTTTTCTTTGTAGTCCTCATAGTCTCTAAGATATTTCTTTCTCTTAGTGTTTTTAATTTCTTTTTTCAAAGAGTCAATGTTCTCCACTATTGTGCTGGAAAGGTTTTCATACTTAGTGTTGCTCATGTGTGGAATTACTTTCTGTTCTAATGAATTAATTTCCTCATTCACTTCCTCTAAGAGTTTTTTCCTTTCATTAATAATTAAGCCCATTAGCTTTTTTGTGCAATCTTCTAAAATGTGGTTCCATTTTGTCATAAACATTAAGTTGTCTTGACCAAAAGTGGGATTTTTAAAAATTCTTAATCCCCTTGGGGTAATTTGTTCTTTTAAATACTTTTCTAAGGTGACAATTTCTAAGTGATATTTTGTTTCTTTAATCATATACTTTTCAACTTCAACTAATAGACCCTCTAAAGATTCATTTGTTGTTTCATTGTTATCGAAGAAATCATCAGCGCAGGACGCCATATTGCGTCTGCTATTAAATAGTGACATTGTGTTATATGAAAACTTTCAAAGTGACAAATATTTCTAATAAACCTATCTAAAACAGCCTAAATATAGACACTTTATATAACTAAAATTGTTAATAATATTCCCAAATCTCTTATAGAGATCAAATAAGTGAAAAAAATATAAAAAATAAATCAGTGCAGTGATGAAACCGCGTAAAACGGTTTTCCAACCTTTGTGTAATAACTGTTAAATGTGTACAAAACAATGCGTGCTATGAAAGAGACTCTTATGTGCCCTCTATACCAGTATAGAATGAAATACTTATTACTTAATAATTGTTACTTCGTAGTTGAGCACCTACATGCAAGATATTGTAGTAGTGAAACCGCGTAGTGACGGTTTTTCAACCTCTGTGCAACTATTTACAAAACAGTGTATGCTGTCTAAGAAAATCTTATATATCCTCTATAACCATATATATCAAGATTCTTATTGCTTTATAATTGAGCACCTAAATACAAGTAGTGGAACCGCGTAGTGGTGGTTTTACAACCCCTTTTTAAATGTGAGTGCAAACCTCTAACGCTGTGTGATATGATTTTAAATGACATATTGGTTTTTGTGTATACGCTCAAGATAACAATATATGGATCCTGTGCATAGTTCATGTAGAGTAGTGTCAGGACTCTTCATGCGTGGAGGATGTTGAAGGAGCGACTCGCGGGTGACCATGAAAAGAAAAGAGAAAGATAGAAAGAGGGAAAGTAGGTTAATAGGATAAACATACATATTAAACAGTAGTTTCTGTATGTGATACTTAGACATGTTAGGAATGAACAGTTTACTCCAATCCTAGGGCACAAATGGATGACTTATTTCCAAATATGAAGACCAAGATTAAAACTATTTTAGTTCTAGTAATTCACTATAATTATATTAACAAGATTAGTGTAACCGATCCTCACTATACTGTCAAAGTCTATCTATTAGTAGTTACTCGTACTAAGTAGTATAATGCTTCTAAAAAAGGGGGGCTAAGTTAAGTCTTTTATGTATGATCTACATTTTACTATATATGGTTTGGGTTGTTCCATTATTTTATTCCAACATATTCTGGAAACTTCTACTCAGTGGATATCACTAATTTTGCTATCTAGACCATCCTAATTAAATTATCATCTTTTCCACTTTGTGTGCGTCTAGATATTATTTTTAATCATAAGCTACTTTGTCTTGCCTATTCCACTTAAACATAATGTTTTATAACTAGTTTATCAATTGTACTCAGGGCATATTTAATATAAAGAATATTACTTGACTTGGGACATTTATTTGTTGTAGAGAAGCCTAACTAAACAGTTTAAAAAATTTACAACCTTCTATATCACATCTAGTATAGTAGTAACCTTAAGACCAATGTTCATGAAAAATAGACTTGCCAATCCAGTCTTTGAGAAGAGAAACCTGCTATATTTGAACTATACCTGGCTATAGCTATCCACATAATGCCTTATGGCATTGGGACATAACAGTTACATTTTAGGAACATAATTGAACAAATAAAAACTCACGGCTAGATTACGAGTTTTGCGTTATGAGCAAAAAAGCAGCGTTAAGGCTCATAACGCTGCTTTTTCACTATCGCTGCTATTACGAGTCTTGTAGGTTTAGGGGCACCACACACTTTTTTGGCCATAACGCAAATCAACTTACGCAAATTGCGTAAAGTATTTTTTCAATGGGACTTACATAATGCCGCTATTATAAGCTTTTCCTGGGAGGCCAAAAAGTGAGCATTACACCCTATACCGTCAAGATTCGTAACGCATTCTAAAGTCAGTAGTTATGAGTTTTACACTACAAAGCAGTAGCATAAAACTCATAACTAAAGTGCTAAAAAGTACACTAACACCCATAAAATACCTAATAACCCCTAAACCGAGGCCCTCCTGCATCACAAATACTAAAATAAAATTATTAACCCCTAATCTGCCGCTCCGGACATCGCCGCCACTAGAATAAACATATTAACCTCTAAACTGCCCCGCCCTCCCGCATTGTAAACACTATTTACATATTATTAATCCCTAAGCTGCCGTCCCACATGTCACCGCCACTATACTAAAGCTATTAACCCCTAAACCGCCACACTACCGCTTCGCAAACAATAGTTAAATATTATTAACCTCTAATCTGCGGCCCCTAACATCGCTGCAACCTACATTACAGTTATTAACCCCTAATCTGCCGCCCCAACGTCGCCCCCACTATACTAAAGTTATTAACCCCTAAACCTAAATTTAACCCTAACACCCACTAACTTAAATATAATTAAAATAAATCTAAAGAAAACCTACTATTAATAACTAAATAATTCCTATTTAAAACTAAATACTTACCTGTAAAATAAACCCTAATCTAGCTACAATATAACTAATTGTATCTAGCTTATGTTCTCATTGCATCTAGCTTATGTTTATTTTTATGTCACTGGCAAGTTTGTATTTATTTTAACTAAGTAGAATAGTTACTAAATAGTTATTAACTAGCTAAAATAAATACAAATTTACCTGTAAAATAAAACCTAACCTGTTTTACACTAACACCTAACCTTACACTACAATGAAATAAATTACCTAAATTAAATACAAATACCTAAATTATAAAAAACAACAACACTAAATTACACAAAATAAAAAACAAATTACAAGATATTTAAACTAATTACACCTAATCTAATGTAAGGAATCCGTTCCAGCTTTTCCTTTTCTCCCTGTTTGTCACATGATGAACCAGTCACTACCAATAGCTATTTAAGTTTTAACCACACCTTAAACAGGTGCTTAGTTATTGTACTCTCAAGCTGAACTCAGCCTTGCTAGTGTTTCTCTCTGAAACTGGCTTATAATATCATTGGATTACAAATACCATTATTTGGTTAACCTGGATAAACCTAAATCACCAATTCTAACCTCTATTCAACTGATCTCCTGATAACCGCCAAGCTTCCACCTCAAACGTTTTACCTCAGCGTGGGGTACTGATCTGTTCTCTCAGCAGCCCTCTTCCAACTGATACTGCATCTAACTGCTTAGAACCCCTTCAAAGAAATCGGAACACAGGCTTAACTGTGAGTAGTCTGGCAGAACCGCTCCCGTTACGCTCCTTAGTCATGCCCTCATTCCTAAAGCAAAACATCACTCGCTAAGAGCTTCACACTCCCCCGTTACGTCACTAGCAGCAGTGCATCAGAACGCTCTCTCTGTCTGGGTGTAGCTGCAGCTCTCCTGTTCTGGCAGCATGGATCATCACAGTCCCATCACACTGCATAAATGCCGTCTCGCCCAAGGTAACGGCTGGGTACTAACCACTCTCCCTACGCGGGATCAGCAAAGCCAGTCTTCCTTGTGATAATCTGTAACCTAGGTTACTTACTTAAACCAGAACTCTCCTAGGGGTTACCTCCTCAGCATAAGACAGATGTATTTCCATTACTCCTCATGTAAAAGTTGCAACAAGTTGTTTCTTGTATGCAACACCTAATTTAAACTTCATAACAATTCTTCACAGAAGCATTGCTGGGCTACATTATTTGTTAGTTCATTTGCTGAGTGATACATTTACAAAACTTAGCATTAAGCATTAATAGCCCTATAAAAATAAAAAAAGCCCCCCCAAAATAAAAAAAAACCCTAGCCTAAACTAAACTACCAATAGCCCTTAAAAGGGCCTTTTGCAGGGCATTGCCCCAAAGAAATCAGCTCTTTTACCTGTAAAAAAAATACAAACAACCCCCCAAACAGTAAAACCCACCACCCACACAACCAACACCCCAAATAAAACCCTAACTAAAAAAACCTAAGCTCCCCATTGCCCTGAAAAGGGCATTTGGATGGGCATTGCCCTTAAAAGGGCATTTAGCTCTATTGCTGCCCAAACCCTAATCTAAAACTAAAACCCACCCAATAAACCCTTAAAAAACCTAACACTAAACCCCCAAAGATCCACTTACAGTTTTGAAGACCGTTTTTTTTAGTTAGGGTTTTATTTGGAGGGTTGGTTGTGTGGGTGGTGGGTTTTACTGTTGGGGGGGTTGTTTGTATTTTTTTACAGGTAAAAGAGCTGATTTCTTTGGGGCAATGCCCTGCAAAAGGCCCCTTTAAGGGCTATTGGTAGTTTAGTTTAGGCTAGGGTTTTTTTTTTTTCATTTTAGGGGGGCTTTTTATTTTGATAGAGCTATTAGATTATGTGTAATTAGTTTAAATATCTGGTTATTTGTTTTTTATTTTGTGTACTTTAGTGGGTTTTTTTTGTAATTTAGTTATTTGTATTTAATTTAGTTAATTGTATTTAATTTAGGTAATTTATTTAATTGTAGTATAAGGTTAGGTGTTAGTGTAAGACAGATTAGGTTTTATTTTGCAAATGTGCATTTATTTTAACTAGGTAGTTAGTAAATAGTTAATAACTATTTAGTAACTATTCTACCTAGTTAAAATAAATACAAACTTGCCTGTAAAATAAAAATAAACCCTAAGCTAGATACAATGTAACTATTAGTTATATTGTAGCTATTTTAGGGTTTATTTTACAGGTATTTAGTTTTAAATAGGAATTATTTAGTTATTAATAGTAGGTTTATTTAGATTTAATTTAATTATATTTAAGTTAGTGGGTGTTAGGGTTAGACTTAGGTTTAGGGGTTAATAACTTTAGTATAATGGCGGCGACATTGGGGGCTGCAGATTAGGGGTTAATAAATGTAGGTAGGTGGCAGCAATGTTAGGGGCGGCAGATTAGGGGTTAATAATATTTAACTAGTGTTTGCGAGGCAGGAGTATGGCGGTTTAGGGGTTAATATGTTTATTATAATGGCGGCGATGTTGGGGGCGGCAGATTAGGGGTTGATAAATGTAGGTAGGTTGCGGCAACATTGGGGGCGGGAGATTAGGGGTTAATAAATATAATGTAGTTGTCGGCGATGTTGAGGGCAGCAGATTAGGGGTTAATAAGTATAATGTAGGTGTCGGTGATGTTCGGAGCGTCAGATTAGGGGTTAATAAGTATAATGCAAGTGTCGGCGATGTCAGGGGCGGCAGATTAGGGGTTAATAAGTGTAAGATTAGGGGTGTTTAGACTCGGGGTTCATGTTAGGGTGTTAGGTGTAAACATAAATTTAGTTTCCCCATAGGAATCAATGTGGCTGCGTTACAGAGCTTTATTGCAGGTATTAGACTTTTTTAGCAGGCTCTCCCCATTGATGTCTATGGGAAAATCATGCACGAGCACATACAACCAGCTGACCGCTGACTTAAGCAGCGCTGGTATTGGAGTGCGGTAAGGAGCTCAATTTTACTCTACGCTCACTTCTTGTCTTTTAACGCCGGGTTTAGGAAAACCTGTAATAACCTGTAGCACTGTAGGTAAGTGAGCGGTGACAATAACGTGCAAGTTAGCACCGCACCCCTCATAACACAAAACTCGTAATCTAGCCATCAGTTAGGTGTACAAGTTTAGCCATCAGTACAATATTATAAACATTATATAAACAAGTGTAGATATAACTATAAACTTCCTTTAACTTGAAAACACAATATTAGGATTATAAGTTCTCAATTTTTGTAATTTTTTCTGATACATAACCTTCCTGTGTTATCAACCATTTGGGTCTTATGTTGAGACAAAACACAGAAATTATGAGTTCTCTGTCAATATTGCTTTCTTTTAATTTAGAAAAGTCCAACTCAAATCCTTTCTTTGCTATCACCTTTAAAATTAGATCTATCAAGAGTTTGATACTGCACTATCTAGTCAGGTTCATGTTCAGTGGTCGTTGTGGTCTTTGGTTGTGATACTTGATTTCTGGAAACTTTGTTCCATATTTGTTGCATATGTTTCCTTGGTGGCCTCTGAAGCATCGGCTCAAGAGCATCTTCAATCTGGAGATGGAGACGTTTCAGTATTTCAATGCCTTCCTCCCTGTTAGAACAGGAATATGTGGTACCGTTATGGATACAAATGAGCCTAAACGGAAATGCCCATCTGTATCTCATCTTTGCCTTTAGGAGGGTGGTGATGATTGGTTTCAATTCTCTGCGGTTTTTTTAAGTGTAATAGGTGATAGGTCAGCACAAAATGGAGTTTATGACCTTCAATTTGAAGTGTTTTTTATTTTCTTGAGGCTTTTATAATCTTGTCCTCGGTGACATAGTAATGAAACTTAATTATAATGTATCTGGGGGTATTAGGATTCTGGAGGTCTGTTTAAGGCTCTATGAGCTCTATCCATTAGTAGATACATCTCTTCTGTTGTTGAAAATTTGAGGTAGCACTTTTAAGTTGTCATAGGATTCAGGTAAGTTTTTTATCCAAATATTTGATCTCCGAGATCTGTTTTCGAGATCCTTTAATTGGTTTTCTAATTGTAAAATCTGCCATTGTTGATCTGAAATTGTAGATTGGACTGCTGGGAGATCTTCAATTATTTCATCGACTTTATCTTCCAGTATTGTTGTTCTTTGCCCAATGCCCTGAATATCAGGATTTAACTCTTGCAGTGCTGACTTTAATTCAGCTTGAAATACTTCTTTAATTTGTTGGATAAAAGCGTTAGAAGAAGTTATCGTTTGTTCTTTTTGTGTCTCTTCCATTGCAGTTTCTTGTTCTTGTTCTGTTAGGATAGCTGCTGAATCTACTGTAGGGGGCTTTTTTTTTTTTGCTTGGGCTTTGGAAAGACAGTCCTTAAAGGGCCATAATACCCAAATGTTTAAACACTTGAAAGTGATGCAGCATAGCTGTAAAAAGCTGACTAGAAAATATCTCCTGAACATCTCTATGTAAAAAAGAAAGATATTTTACCTCAAAAAGTTCCTCAGTAGCCACCTCCCATTGTAAAGGATTTCTAAGCAGCATATTAGTGTGTCTGTCCCGGGACAACTGAAAGGATGAGCTTCGTGCACTCTCATATTATTTCACCAATCAGGTAAAGGAAGCTTACTATGAAATCTCATGAGAGTTAAGTCAAATCTCATGAGATCACAGTAAGAGTTCATGACCTCAGCACTGCTGATGCTGATTGGCTGCTGTTCATTTCTTCATTTTTTTTTATATTTTTACCTGCAGCTGGGAGCAGGTGAAGTATAGCTTTTTACACAGAACTTACTCTGGTGAGCTGAGGAAATTGTGAGGTAAAATAACTTCCTTTTTTACATAGAGATGCTCAGGTGATATTTTCCTGTCAGCTTTTTACAGTTATACTGAATCAGTTTCAAGTGATATAGCATATGAGTATTATGTCCCTTTAACAGTTTGATTTTTACCCTTCATGGTGATGAGGATATAGGTGGATCTAGACAACTAATAGATCTTTTGTGTATAGTGCGTAGTTTCACCTTAATTTCTGTATTGTGGATATGGTAAAAGCATAATCTATACTCTGGTCATTGTTTGCTTAGTTTGTGCCGGATGGATTAGATCTCAACATTCAGCAGACATTCTTAAAAACTCTGCAGGTAGAATGTCTAATGGAGTCAGCTTCCTTCAGTAAACTTCTCCCTGCTTTTACCTCAATCTCTAAGTAGCTTGTACTGCGTGGGATTAAGACAGGGTACATGTTCCAAACAGTTATCACACTATCAGAAGTTGATCTCCAGAGTTGGTCTTTATTTGGTCATGCTAGCACTTTTGTTAGTATAGGTATTTGTATGGTTAATAACCATCAGTCAGTTTAAATCACACTTTAACCTCTGTTCAGCTTATGAAGCTTACTAACAACTATATGTTCAATAAGCTTGAGGATAGTTTATCAGTCTGTGCAAGCTTTTAAACTTGTGTAAGATTATGAAATAAGACCCCTCCTTACAGCGTTTTGATTAATAGTAACTGCGTAGTAACCAAAAATGGTGGGTCCCGCAAAACACTACTTGTATATTGCTTCTTTTATGGGCTACTCCCTTGATTAGTAGAGGTAAGTACAGAGTATACTTGCAGTTAAGCTCAGGGAATCCACTTCCAAAGTCAAGCAGAGATGCGATAGCCGAGTGTCCACCTGTTGTCCACTGTTCCTGTGTTCCTGAGCAATATCGGGTAGGTAAGGTGCAGTGTTATTTTCTCCCTCCTATTAGCGCTGGCTGGTCTTTATGGTCCGAGACTTGAGTGTTTAATGGCACCGGAGCAAAAACCCAACCCTCCGGTGTCTACTCCTCTTACTTGAGCTCAATCAGTGCCTGATGACTGGTATGTCGCAGTCCACTTATAAGTTGGTCGCCAAACTCGTCAGAAAACTGCTAGCAATCTACTAGTCACCTTAGGTGTAGTTTCACACACCGTTCAGAGTGTAGATTATTATAATTATTATCATTTTTTCTCAAAATTTAGCAAGAAATAAAGACAGAGATATAGATTTACAGCAATTAAAATATAGCTTGTCTAGAAATGTATTTTGTTTGTATTTTAAGAAGATCGTTTTTTGAATGAGCACAAGTGAAATTTGCATATATAAGATCAGTTGAAACAAAAATACCACGACACCCTGTCTGATTCATGATATTGCTCGTTACCATATTTACTCTGCCTGGCATTCAAAAAAAAAAATCTTTTAAAGGAATAGGAAAATCAAAATTAAACTTGCATGATTCTGATGGAGCAAGTAATTTTAAGACACTTTTAAATTCAACTTCTATTTTCAAATGTGCTTTGTTCTCTTGGTATCCCTTGTTGTAAAAGAATACGCACATATCCTACTCTAGTGGGAGCTGCTGGTAATTGGTACCTGCACAAATTTCTCTCTTGTGATTGGCTAACTAGATGTGTTCAGCTAGCTGCCAGTAGTGCAATTATGTTCCTTTTAGCAAAGGATAACAAGAGAACAAAGCTAATTTGATAATGGAAGTAAATTGGAAAGTTGTTTAAAATTGTATGTTCTATCCATCATGAAAGAAAATGTTGGGGTTTCCCGTCCCTTTAAGAAATGGCCTACTGTCAGTCCCTAGTCTATTTATATATATATGTATATTGCTGAATATTACGTGTTTTAGGTTTTCGGTCTCTTTACTGATTTACTATTATATGGCTTTATTAGTAGGAAAATACAGTAAGCTTGTTACTGAAGGGTCAGTGACTCTGCTGTACATATGCTTCTTTTCAACTACATGTATGCAAGTTATCATACCCAAAAAAAAAAAAAACAGGGAAATATTAAATGCTCTAATCCATTCGAGTTTGTAATTTTAAGAATATCAACCCTGTAGTATTATGTATTTAACCCTGCAAAGGCATTAAACACACAGTAAAGTTCTGCTCGGGACTTGAATTTTGATTTTTAACTATAATGGCCCTTTAACCATTTTTAATAGCCTATTATTAAATGGATATAAAAGTGCAAAAGCAAATTCTATATGTGTTAATTATTATTATTGAACTGCTGCTTGAATATGACTATGTAATTAACCTCTGCAAAGGATTTAACCCCTTGAGCAATTCAGTTTTAGATCCACATCATGTGGGTCATAGCCCATCATACTGTATAAAGTAGATCTATGCTCGACAAGCAGTCTCGATTTATCAATTGACAACCGAGATATGCTGTATGCGGGCTTCTAGCATCTGCCTTCATATGAAGGGTTGCCACCTGTCCAGGATTTACCTGGACAGTCAAGATTTCAAACTTTGAGTACGGGTTTCCTGCTTACTCAGACCCGGACATGCAAATGTCCGGGATTAGCTGGTGCCCATATTTCACTGCTGACTCCAATATGTAAACTAGGTGTTAGCAACAAACCCTATCCATTATCCGATTGGTTGTGCATCCGGTGACTTCACAGAGACACGGACCAATCAGATCATGCATTAATGGCAGAGGGCAGATACATTCCAGAGAGTTCTGTTCTAATCAGAGCCTTGGGCACCGCAACCGCCTCTGGGAACCTAACCATGGGTCCCTCCCACCACTACGTGCTTTTAAAGGTTCTCGGACAGACCTGTTATCCGACGGACATTTGTCTGTCAGACTATTATCCATCTCTGGAGCGTATCTGCCCTCGGCCGTTAATGTATGATCTGATTGGTCCATGTCTTCGTGAGGTCACCGGATGTACAACCAATTGGATAATGGATAGGGTTTATCGCTAGCACCTCGTATATGTAAAAATATCAGCTAGTTCCCAACCAGTGAAAATACCCACTGTTACAGGTCATTTATCTGGACGGGAACTAGCTTATGTCATGTACGCCATGTGCAGTCCGTCCCTTCCACAGTGCAGGAAGCCTTGTAGTGTGGAAGAATGGCACACTGGTCTGATTACAGGCCTGACTAACAGGACAATCTTGGAGCTTCCAGGAAACAGACATTGTACTATCTGCACTTCCTGAAGGTACTGAATTTGTTGGCTGAATTTCATTAGAACACCTTTCTGGACTGCTGAATATCATTAGAGCACCTTTCTGGACTGCTGAATATCATTAGAACACCTTTCTGGACTGCTGAATATCATTAGAACACCTTTCTGGACTGCTGAATATCATTAGAGCACCTTTCTGGACTGCTGAATATCATTAGAGCACCTTTCTGGACAGCTGAATATCATTAGAGCACCTTTCTGGACTTCTGAATATCATTAGAACACCTTTCTGGACTGCTGAATATCATTAGAACAGCACCACGTAAGTTATCTGGCTGTTATCTGGCTATTAAAAATGAAACTTCAATATTGGAACAAATTGTAGCTCAATAATTATTATTTAATTATTTTCAGTCATATTAATGACATGATATGCTAATAATGTTCAGTGGATTTAGACACTATTGTTTGAATTTGTATTATTGAAATGATTGAATTTATTTTTTTAGGGTTTCTTTACTAGAAACTATTATTTATGTATTATGAAATAGATTTAGCTGCTGATATGAAATTTGAGCATTGGAATATCTATGTAGATAAATACAGTCAGCCATTACCCCCTTATTTTTACTTCTCTACAAAGATTTTCCAATTTTAATATTTATTTTTAAAAAGGTACAAAGTTTTTGCTATTGCTTTAAAATAGCTAAAAATTCTGCAAATTTCCTGTCTGATGCATTCTACACAGTGGTTGCTTAGATCCTACCAAAGCCTATAAAGTATTATTTTATGCTTAGCTACAGAGATGTTGAAATGTAAAATATTTATTTTATGCCCATGTTAATAAAAAAATGTGCATATGACATTCAGTGTGATCACTTCTTATATATTATGGTTTCTTGACTGGAAAACATTATTTGTACATAATGAATTTATGGCTGCTGAAACTGGAATATCTCTGTAGATAATTACAGTGAGTTTTATTTCCCCTTTATTTTTACAGAGATTTTCTAATTTAAAATGTATTCTGAAAAGTACATTATATTATTATTATTATTATTATTATTATTATTATTATTATTATTATTATTATTATTTTGCTTGCTGTTGCTGTAAAATACCTAAAAACAAATATTCTGCATTTGCTGTATTCTGCACAGTGCTTGTTTAGATCCCAACAAAGCCAATAAAAAACGACTTCCTCCAATCATGGCTGTGATTTATATTTGTTGCAATGTTTAATGTTGCACAATAATATATTATTCAAATATGCACAAATGTATATAAAATAGCATTGATGTTGAAAATGAAATATGTAAACTGCTTGCACTGTACTGCATAGATTAAAAATGTATATATGGAAAGAGAATGCACAAATTAAGTACAGAATTTATTATAGTGCAGAATTTATATTATAGTGTAGTATAATAGTGTTTAGATTGGTTTACAACCAGACATTTATGTTGTGGTCAGCTTTGTGATTGGTAAACTATTGTTTTAAAAGTATTCTGAAGAAGCGCCAGTGTAACCAGGCAAGAAACGCGTTAGTTGTCCTGTAAACTTTGTGTTACCTACACATGTAAATAATAAAAACACTAAAGCAGTATTGGTCATGCAAAGAGTCTTTGTGCTAGGGAAGGTTTATAGTGCATATTCGAACCTGATCTGATTGACAAATATGTAATCACACTCACCAGTTTTTAAATATCACTAACATAAATATTTATATATTATAAGGCATCACAAATAATACTCAGATTTTCAGTCATAACAGTACTCATGTTTTCACCTCTTTAAAGTTGCCAAGATAATATTTACAACCCATGGTACCTAGATACTATTTTTTCATTTCTGACAATGCCCATACAAATGCCCCTTTAGGGGCAATGGGTAGCTTAGTTTATTTTTTTAGAGTTAGGTTTTTTATTTTGGGGGGTTGGTTGGGTGGTGTGTTTTACTGTTGGGGGGACTTTGTATTTTTTTTACAGGTAAAAGAGCTGTTTAACTTAGGGCAATGCCCTACAAAATGCCCTTTTAAGGGCTATTGGTAGCTTATTGTAGGCTAGGGGGTGTTTTTATTTTGGGGGCGGCTTTAGATTAGGTGCAATTTTATAGGGCTATTAGATTAGGTGTAATTGTTTTTATTTTTGATATTTTCATTTATTATTTTTTGTAAGTTTAGTGTTTTTATTTTTCATAATTTAGTGTTTATTATTTTTTGTAGTTTTAGATTTTTAAATTTTTTCGTAGTGTTAGTTTTTTTTTAATTTTTAATTTAGATTTTTAATTGGTAGTATTTTTTTATTTTATTAGAATAGTTATGTTAGGTTAATTTATAGTTTGATGTTTTGTTTATTTTTATTTCACAGGTAAGTTTTTATTTATTTTAAGATAGTTAAATTGTAATTTTAAGTTACGGTGTTAGGGTTTAGGGGTGATTAGTTTAATTTAGCATTTTGCGATGAGGGGGGCCGGCGGTTTAGGGGTTAATAGCTTTATTTAGTGGCGGCAATGTGGGAGGCCCGAGGTTTAGGGGTTTATAGGTTTATTTAGTGGTGGCGATGTGGGAGGCCGGAGGTTTAAGGGTTAATAACTTTATTATAGTGTCAGATGTCGGGGGCGGTGGATTAGGGGTTATTAAGTTTATTTAATAGTGGCGATGTGGGTGAGTGGCAGATTAGGAGTTAATAAGTTTTAAATAGTGTTTGTGATGCGGGAGGATGGCGGTTTAAGGGTTAATAGGTAGTTTAAGGGTGCTAATGTACTTTGTAACATTTTAGTTATGTTTTGTGAAACATTTTTGTTGCGCAAAATTCATAACTACTGCTCTTAGATGGCGGTATGGATCGTGCTGGTATAGAGCATAGCGCAAGCAATTTAGTCTGGATGCACAACCTGTAATACTATTGAAAATCCCACACAAAAACGTAATTTTTTTGAGTGCGGAATGGACATTGCATTACAGGCTAAAATGCTTGCGGTATAGCTATACCGACACGACTCATAATATGCATTACTGGCCATAAAGCTGGGATTGCCATTTTTTAGCGTTAAAAGTCGTAATGCAAAACTCGTAATCTATCCGTATAAAAAAAACACCTAAGCATCTCTATGTAAAAAGGGATATTTTACATCAATGTCTACTCTTCAGCTCACCAGAAAAAGGGCTTTGTGAATAGTTATACTTCAGCTACTGTCCAGCTGCAAGTTGAAAAAAAACCAATAGCCAATATTTAATAGATTTCATAGTAAACTTCCTTAACCCCTTAATGACCACAGCACTTTCCATTTTCTGTCCGTTTGGGACCAAGGCTATTTTTACATTTTTGCGGTGTTTGAGTTTAGTTGTAACTTTCCTCTTACTCATTTACTGTACCCACACATATTATATATATATATATATATATATATATATATATATATATGTATATATATATATATACTCGCCATTAAATGAACTTTCTAAAGATACCATTATTTTCATCATATCTTATAATTTACTATAAAAAAAAATATATAAAAAAATGACTTTGACCCCCAAAATCTGTTACACATCTACAACCACCAAAAAACTCCCATGCTAAACAGTTTCTAAATTTTGTCCTGAGTTTAGAAATACCCAATGTTTACATGTTCTTTGCTTTTTTTTGCAAGTTATAGGGCCATAAATACAAGTAGCACTTTGCTATTTCCAAACCATTTTTTTTTTTTTTTCAAAATTAGAGCTAGTTACATTGGGACACTGATATCTTTCAGGAATCCCTGAATATCCCTTGACATGTATATATATTTTTTTAGAAGACATCCCAAAGTATTGATCTAGGCCCATTTTGGTATATTTCATGCCACTATTTCACCGCCATATGCGATCAAATAAAACAAATCGTTCACTTTTTCACAATTTTTTTCACAAACTTTAGGTTTCTCACTGAAATTATTTACAAACAACTTGTGCAATTATGGCATAAATGCTTCTCTGGGATCCCCTTTGTTCAGAAATAGCAGACATATATGGCTTTGATGTTGCTTTTTGGTAATTAGAAGGCTGCTAAATGCCACTGCGCACCACACATGTATTATGCCCAGCAGTGAAGGGGTTAATTAGGGAGCATGTAGGGAGCTTGTAGGGTTAATTTTAGCTTTACTGTAGTGCAGTAGACAACCCCAAGTATTGATCTAGGCCAATTTTGGTATATTTCATGCAACCATTTCACCGCCAAATACGATCAAATTAAAAAAAATGCTAAATTTTTCACAATTTTAGGTTTCTCACTGAAATTATTTACAAACAGCTTGTGCAATTATGGCACAAATGGTTGTAAATGCTTCTCTAGGATCCCCTTTGTTCAGAAATAGAAGACATATATGGCTTTGGCGTTGCTTTTTGGTAATTAGAAGGCTGCTAATTGCTGCTGCGCATCACACATGTATTATGGCTAGCAGTGAAGGGGTTAATTAGGTAGCTTATAGGGAGCTTCAGGGTTAATTTTAACTTTAGTGTAGAGATTAGCCTCCCACCTGACACATCACACACCCTGATCCCTCCCAAACAGCTCTCTTCCCTCCCCCACCCCACAATTGTCCCCGCCATCTTAAGTACTGGCAGAAAGTCTGCCAGTACTAAAATAAAAGTTTGTTTTGTTTTGTTTTTTTTTTTTTTTTAAATAATTCTGCTGTGTAGGATCCCCCCTTAGCCCCAACCTCCCTGATCCCCCCCCCCTGCCTGAAATCAAATGTTTATTTTTATATATTTTTTTTTTAATTTTTCTGTAGTGTAGCTGCCCCCCCTCAACACCCAACCCCCCACCCTCTCCCAGATCGTTAATATTATTTATTCCCACCCTCTCTCCCACTGATTCCCACCTTGTGACTCTTCCACTTGTTCAATGTTTTGGCCGGTTTCACACGTTTATATATATATATATATATATATATATATATACATACATATTTAGATATGTATATGCATGTATCTCTTTTAAAGCCCTTTGCCTGCCTTTTTTTCTTCTTCTAACTTCTTAAAGACCAGTTTCTCTACAGCTCCCATTTTACGTTTTCCGGATTCAAGTGTACAATCCATTCTTGAAGTTGATTCTTCTGATTTCGTCATTGGCGCTGTTTTATTCCAAAGACGTTCTATATCCGAACCTTTACACTCTGTTTCATATTTCTCCAAGATCATGACTCCAGCAGAGATGAACTATTCCATCAGAGATAAGGAACTCCTAGCTATCCGTAGGGCCCGCGAAAACTGGAGACACTTTTTGGAAGGAGCTAAATTCCTCATAAACATATATACGGATCATAAAATCCTCCAATACTTACAGAACAACAAGACCCTATCAGCAAGGCAAGTTCGTTGGTGTCTTTTCTTCGCCAGATTCGATTTCCATATAATCTACCGTCCTGCCAGTAAAAACGGAAAGGCTGACGCATTGTCCAGGATATACACTAAACCTTCACAAACTTCCATTACAAACCTTGAATAATGAAAATTTAATTTATACTAGACTGTCCCTTTAAATCAGTGGTTAGAAGAATACCTACGCTGTTTCTGCTCCCACCAACAACAACAGTGGTTGAACTTTTTACCCATGGCAGAATATGCCTACAACAGTTTAACAAACTCCTCCATCAAATTGTCACCATTTTTTGTGAATTATGGCTACCACCCCTCTTTCTTTTGAATCCAGATGTGACATCAGATTCACCCCGGCTAGAGGAATTCAGCAATAATCTACTGAACAATTTCTCAGAAATTAAACAAAATATCCAAAAAGCACAAGAAAATCAAAAATGTTATTATGATCTAAGAAGGAGAACTCCCCCAAGGTATTCTGACGGGGACAAGGTCTGGCTTTCCACAAAGAATTTACGACTTCAAGTACCTTCCAAGAAACTTGCACATAGGTTCATTGGCCTTTTTTCAGTGAAACGTGTAATCAACGCCAATGCTATCACTTTAGATCTACCTCCTACCTTGAAGGTACATCCTACTTTCCACGTCTCCTTGGTCAAACCTTATTCACTTACAAGAAAAATGGATCCTGTGTTGCCACCTACATTAACATCTAGTGATACAGAGATTTATGAGGTTTATTCTCTCCGTGACTCCCGATACCGGGGTTCTGAGTTGCAGTATCTTGTTCACTGGAAGAATTATCCCACAGAAGATGATTCTTGGGAACCAGCCTCCAATATAGATGCGCCTAGGCTTGTTTCACTTTTTCATCGGAGGAACCACGATCGACCTAAACCTCGAGCTGTGGGACAGCTTGCTTGAGGAGGGGGTGATGTCAGAGTTCTTGCCTTTCCTTGTACCTTTAAATTATCAGCTCTATGACTCATTTTTCCCTGCCCACCAAGTCATTAAATCAACTGCGTTCACAAACCTCACTGCTTAGTATTTTGTTTAGCTGTTAGTCTTAGCAGCTGCTTCCACTGAGCTCCTCCAGTATTGGATTTAAAAGCTAACCACTTCAGACTAGAGCTATTCAGACATATTTGGAGCCACTTGCAACTTTGTTTAAATTATTTACTGCCTGTCTCAAGCTCTCACAGAACCGCTACATTGTGGCTTAACCTACTCGTCAGTGCTTATCCTCATTATATGCGGGGCTCCCTTTCAACTACCTCACGACTAGCCTGCAGCAATTCAGTGTACCCTCTTACCTAACACCCCACAAGGGAAAAGGATCCGGACAGCATACACGGTGCTACTCGAACAAGCTAATCGCTGCAGAGGATCTGAGCATGCTACCGCAGGAAAACTCCTCCTCTTTCCTTCCAGACAGACTGTCAGTTAGTTCCACACGCTGTAACGGAGAAGCTCGCAAACTCGAGTCTTACCATCCTCCTCTCTACGCTACTTTAGCTCTCATTAATTTCTCGACAGTTTGGTCAATACCTCAGCTTGTGTTTTTCTATCAACCCCTCCATTTGGGAACACTTACTCCTCCTGCTGTCTGAAGGTTATTTACACTCAAACAGTTGTTGCTTCTTTCACCCTTCCAATATTACTGAGTATTCAAATAGTTTGCTCCAGTTAACCTCTTACAGGCCAATAGTTAATCTTCCTCTTAAGGCTAGTAGCATTTACTAAATTCATTTCCCTACCTATTATTGATAGCACTCTCAGTTACCATAGTGTTATCACTCTGGGAGGTGATACATTCCATAGATATATATAGTTAACAAATTGATCTACATCTGCAGTTGTGTTTCAGTACTAATCCTATACCATTACAACAAATAAAGCTGGGGAAAAGCCGAATAGCAGCGAGATCGATGACTGTTAGTTAAAGGGACACTGAACCCAATTTTTTTCTTTTGTGATTCAGACAGAGCATGCAATTTTAAGCAACTTTCTAATTTACTCCTATTATCAATTTGTCTTCGTTCTCTTGCTATCTTTATTTGAAAAAGAAGACATCTAAGCTATTTTTTGGATCAGAACCCTGGACAGCGCTTGTTTATTGATCGGTTAAATTAATCCACCAATCAGCAAGAACAACCCAGGTTGTTCACCAAAAATGTGCCGGCATCTAAACTTACATTCTTGCTTTACAAATAAAGATACCAAGAGAATGAAGAAAATTTGATAATAGGAGTAAATTAGAAAATTGCTTAAAATTGCATGCTCTATCTGAATCACGAAAGAGAAAAATTGGGTTCAGTATCCCTTTAACAACAGTCCGCTGCTCATCGCCCCATACTTGGTGCGCGGCTTTTTGACAGCTTTTTTGTTAAATAAGGAGAGCGTATTCAGGTCCGCGGCAGCGATCTTAGGCAAGCGTATTGGTGCCGTCGAATGCAAGTAAGTTAACGGCTTGATAAATAGGCCCCAATGGGTCTACCAGGAGGGATATCAATATTTTTATGAATCTTGGGAATGAGAGAGAAGGATGCGACTTTTGGGTCCCTGACAGCGAGAAATTTTATTTAATCAGAGTTGATTATTCCCTTACTTTGAGTATCTTTGATGATATTGTTATAGATTTTAATGTAGGCTTCACTGGGATTATGAAACAATTTATGATAGCATTGTTTGTTTTTAAGTTGCTTCTCTACTTGTTTTCTATACATTGGGATGGGCCAGATATAGTGATGTCGCAAATAGTTCGCCGGCGAATACTTCCTGGCGAACATAGCATGTTCGCGTTTGCCGCGGACGGCGAACATATGCGATGTTCGGTCCGCCCCCTATTCGTCATCATTGAGTAAACTTTGACCCTGTACCTCATAGTCAGAAGACACATTCCAGCCCAGTGCCACCACTCATATCTGGTGTAACAGTAGTGTACATTTAAAAAAAAAAACACTTTTTTTACTGTGAAATAATAGCAGACAGCTGCCAGTACCCAAGATGGCCGCCAATAAGGCAGATGGGGAGGGTTAGAGAGCTGTTTTGGGGTGGATCAGGGAGGTTGGGGGCTAAGGGGGGATGCTACACCACAGCATATGTAAATATGCTAAAAAAAATTAAAACATTTAAAAACCTTTTATTTTAGTACTGGCAGACTTTCTGCCAGTACTTAAAATGGTGGGGACAATTGTGGGGTGGGGGAGGGAAGGGAGCTGTTTGGGAGGGATCAGGTGATGATGTGTCAGGTGGGAGGCTGATCTCTACACTAAAACTAAAATTAACCCTGCAAGCTCCCTACAAACTAACTAATTAACCCCTTCACTGCTAGCCATAATACACGTGTGATGCGCAGCAGCATTTAGCGGCCTTCTAATTACCAGAAAGCAACGCCAAAGTCATATATGTCTGCTATTTCTGAACAAAGGGGATCCCAGAGAAGCATTTACAACCATTTGTGCCATAATTGCACAAGCTGTTTGTAAATAATTTCAGTGAGAAACCTAAAATTGCGAAAAAATTTAAGTTTTTTTTAAAATTTGATCGCATTTGGCAGTGAAATGGTGGCATGAAATATACCAAAATGGGCCTAGATCAATACTTTGGTTTGTCTACTACACTACACTTAAGCTAAAATTAACTCTACAAGCTCCCTACATGCTCCCTAATTAACCCCTTCACTGCTGGGTATAAAACACGTGTGGTGCGCAGTGGCATTTAGCAGCCTTCTAATTACCAAAAAGCAACGCCAAAGCCATATAAGTCTGCTATTTCTGAACAAAGGGGATCCCAGAGAAGCATTTACAACCATTTATGCCATAATTACATAAGTTGTTTGTAAATAATTTCTGTGAGAAACCTAAAGTTTGTGAAAAAGCGAACAATTTATTTTTATTTGATCGCATTTGGCGGTGAAATGGTGGCATGAAATATACCAAAATGGGCCTAGATCAATACTTTGGGTTGTCTACTACACTACACTTATGCTGGGCATAAAACAAGTGTGGTGCGCAGTGGCATTTAGCAGCCTTCTTATTACCAAAAAGCAACGCCAAAGCCATATAAGTCTGCTATAATGGCATGTCTGGCACACAGTGTTGGGTCAAGGGTCCATCTGACCACTGATACCTGGTCTGCAAAGCATGGTCAGGGCAGGTATATCGCCTACACTGTGCACTGTGAAGCGGGCGTAACCCTTACACTACCTGATCGATACAACATCATACCTGATGTTTTAAAGCACGTCATTCCAAACAATTTAGGAATGTTAGGTGATTTTGATTTATGCCCTGTTATGGATTAAAACCAGACTCTGCATCAACTATGTAATTTTCCATGGGAGTTTTGCCATGGATCCCCCTCCGGCATGCCACAGTCCAGGTGTTAGTCCCCTTGAAACAACTTTTCCATCACTATTGTGGCCAGAAAGAGTCCCTGTGGGTTTTAAAATTCGCCTGCCTATTGAAGTCTATGGAGGTTCGCCCGGTTCGCGAAAATTTTTTCAGAAGTTTGCGTTCGCCGTTCGCGAACCCAAATTTTTAGGTTCGCGACATCACTAGCCAGATAACTATGTTGTCAGCTTCCCTTATTATCCCATCATCCCAGACTTGTATCTCTTTTAATGCCTGTTTCTCTTCTGGAGGTAAGTAGGTTATGTGATGTGGATCTGGTTTTTAATTGTGAAATTTCATGACATACTACTTGGTTGAAAACTTCCAATTGTGGTGATGTATTGTATTTAGGTACAAATGTTGATCTTGCTTTTAGATTTTTTCTCCATTGTATTTGTTCTGTATCACTTTCATTTATTAGGCTCTCCAGGTCATGTAGGGCTAATAAGTCCTCCTCTGTCATGGTGGGATCAGGTTTTTAGCAAATAATTTTTTTTAAACTTAGCTTGTGCACATACAGTTGTATGTCTTTAATGGCTTCAAATTTGTTAAAATTGCCTGTGGGGCAATATGATAAGCCCTTGGATAATACTGCTGTATGTGCGAGAGATAATTTGTGAGAGGATAAGTTAATTTTTAATGATTTAGGGGTATATTTATGTAAGTGCGAGTGGACACGATACAATGTAGCGTATCATGTCCGCTGCACATCGATAAAGGCCGACAGCATACGCTGTCGGCCTTTATTATTGCACCAGCAGTTCTTGTGAATTGCTGGTGCAATGCCGCCCCCTGCAGATTTGCGGCCAGCAGGGGGTGTCAATCAAAATAGACCACTGCTTCATAACTTCTGTTTCCAGTGAGCTTGATAAATTGAACCCTATGTCTCATTTGTGAGAAGGGACTTGGTGCTCTCCTCTGTGGGAGGATCTGGAGTGACCCCTCGACCATGTTGGTCTTTTGTTTGTATTTTTTTCCTCGCATGGAGGTTCTACCTCTTCTGATGTACCTTCTTCTAAAAAAGATTTCCTTTTATTTCTGGTTGGTAAAGTGAATGCTTGAAACACAGTTAATGTAAATGTTAATTAGTGTAAGATATTGTCTGCTTCCTTATGCAAAAGTCTTATTAGTATCAAGGAAGGTGTCTCAGATAGTGCACAAACCAGGGGATGGCCCTAAGGTTGCTTCTTTGGCCATGTTTTCCTGGACACTTATGAGTTACACCAGGGGTCAAGTCCAGAGGGAAAGCATGGGAACAGAGTTCCTGCACTATTTTTTCAGGAGGAACTACGTTCCCTCTGGACAAAGAACAGAAACACTTCAGTAAACTCTGCTGCTGCTGGTGGGAGGAGCTGGAGCACAGTCAGGTTAGAGGGATAGTGAGATCCTCTAGTAATGGGCAGTAACACTTCCTACAATACACTAAGAGGCAGAATTATCAAATGTCTGTCGGACCTGATCCGACAGTACGGATCAGGTCCGACAGACATCGCTGAATGTGGAGAGCAATACACTCTCCATATTCAGCATTGCACCAGCAGCTCACAAGAGCTGCTGGTGCAACGCCGCCCCCTGCAGACTCGCGGCCAATCGACCACCAGCAGGGAGGTGTCAATCAACCCGATCGTACTCGATCGGGTTGAATTGTGTCGATTCATGTCCGCCTCATCAGAGCAGGCGGACAGGGTTAAGGAGCAGTGGTCTTTAGACCGCTGCTTCATAACTGCTGTTTCTGGTGAGCCTGCAGGAACACGGGGCCTCAAGCTCCATTCGGAGCTTGATAGATAGGCCCCTAAATGTAAGACTGTCAACGGTCCTGCTGTGTTATCACCCCGCACTGTGTGTAACACATGGTGCTTACATTTCTGTTTGGCTTGCTCTGGGGTTATGTAGCTCCCCTCAGCAGAAATAGGACTATTGCACCTTAAGCAGATGAGACTCTGTGACAGAGTAGTAGGGCTGGCTCAACCTTTGGATCAAGTGGGTCCACTGAGCCTGCCCTGCAGAGGAGGATTATCAGGCCCACAGGCAACTATTCAACCCTTCATTGGATTTCATTTGCTTTCATTAACAGAAGTGTATAGATTATTTACCTATAAATACAGTGTGTGTGTATTTATAAAACAATATTAATTATGAGGGGGTGCAAGTCTTGGTGAGTTCCCACACTTTTTTTGTAGGACTTAACCCCTGAGTTACACATGCTGCAGGGTGTGCAGGGAGGAACATAAAAAGTGCTGTCAAGGGTCACTATTCATGTGCTGTCCAGGTGCGCAGAGCATGTTGCCCTCTGCACACCCTGCAGCATGTGTAACTCATAAGTGTCCAGGAAAACATGGCAGAGGTGGCAACCCTAGATGACCCTGAGTGTTACATGGGTGTGATTTTGCCTTTTCACCTAACACCAACCACACAGTATTTATAGACTCTGTTGTTATTGTGAAGTTACTCACTCTAGTCTGTTGCTATTGCAAAGCTGATGAAGTTGTCTTCATTTTGTCTTTCTTTTACAGATTTTAAGTTTTCTTTTCTGCATATGTTAGTGTGGACTCTTTAACTGAGTGATCCCAGTATCCTTCACAGTGGAGGGGTGAAAGGTTAAGAGACAGATGCTACTTCATTGATTATAATGAAGAGTCACTCAAAATCCCTTTGAATTGAGTTGCAATGTTGCAGCAAAGGTTTTTCAGTGAGATTACAGTTACACAAACAGGTCCTTTCTATACAGCTGAAGGTTTTAATGAATCTGGGCTATTGTCAAAGCTGTGCTCCCTGTACCGTTTGAGATGAGCATACGGCTTGTGTGCAAACGAGAAGCAGGCATACGGGCATATGCTTCAGTCAGTATTTTCATCTGAAGCAGAATAGGGTTGTTCCAGGAGTGCAAATTGGCCTGTGTATTAAACCATATAAAGGAGTTAAACAAACAGTAAATGAGGGGAAATAATGAAAAGTAAAATGCTTTTATTTTCAAATAATCTGTCTTTAGACAAAATTAGTATATTAACCTCTCTTTTAACTCTTCAGATAACATTCAGATTTTAGTGCTTAAAACTAATATGAATACATAGTTCCGGGTCTAATGAGTTTCAAGAAAATATCCTTTTGATCCAGAAGTGATCAAAATAACCATAAACACACTTCAAGGAAATTAAAGGGCCATTATAGTAAAAACATTTTTTTATATACTCTATAATTCTTTAGGTCATTTAATTTTAAGGTTAGCAAGCCTGCACAAATAGGTGTTTAACCCCACAAAGGGGTTAAGTACATAGTAGAAGCACCATATGGAAGCTGCAGAGCAAAAACTGCAGCAGTGCTAGTCCCATGACCCAGCCCTTTGTGGCATAACAACACATAGAGGTGTAGGGACGCTAGCAATGTTCCCTCTAATTTTTTTTCCTTGAGGGACATCATTTTTTTCTGTGTACGCTCTCAATACAGCTTGTGTGCAGCACTAGGCATATACAGTAAATATATATATCAATCATTAAATGTCAGGTTGTAACAATATGAACACTGCCAAATTCTAGTTCTAGAGGATATTTTTATGTTGCAGTGTTGGCCCTAGTAAGTTTGTCCTGTATGGTCTTTTAGGCTCTGCCAGGACTATTTACACTTTAAAACTAAGAAATATTTATGAATTGTGTTTGCATGCGTGTTTAAATAAATACATAGAAGCACTGGCAGCGTTTGGTACTCAGCAGTAGCACTAAGCAGCAATTCCCTAGAAAAAACATGATGGTTGTAGTCAGGTGTCCCCAGAAACTCTCCTCTTATGAGGTTGAGGCTGTTGCTATCACCTCAGGAGACGCATCCTCATTATCATTATTATTATTATTATTATTATTATTATCAGTTATTTGTAGAGCGCCAACAGATTCCGCAGTGCTATAAACATAGGCGGAATACAAGGAAACATTTATAGGGATCAGAAGGGTAGAGGGCCCTGTTGCAGTCAGCTCTTAAGAAGGTGATCTACAAACAGCATGGCTCTTAGGCTTACATGCTAAGGGGGTACAAGGGGATAGCAATGGAGGAGAGGAACTGGTATAAAGAAAGGTTAGTGTAGGTTGTATGCATGCCTGAACAGTAGAGTCTTTAGGGAGCGTTTGAAGTTTTCAAAACTAGGGGAGAGTCTTGTGGAGCGAGGCAGAGAGTTCCACAAGATGGGAGCCAGTCTGGAGAAGTCCTGTAAGCCTGAGTGTGAAGATCTAACAATAGAGGAGGAGAGTGGGAGGTCCTGAGCAGAGCGAAGTTGACAGGAATAAGATTATCTGGAGACAAGGTCTGAGATATAGGGGGGAGCAGTGCAGTTGAGGGCTTTGTATGTCAGAGTGAGATTTTTGTGTTTAATCCTGGAGGCAAGAGGAACCAGTGAAGGGATTGGCAGAGAGGTGCAGCAGATGATGAGCCACTTGTAAGGAAGATGAGCCTGACAGAGGCATTCATTATGGATTGTAAAGGAGCTAAGCGGCAGCTGGGGAGATCAGAGAGGACAGAGTTGCAGTAATCAAGGCGGAAAGGATGAGAGAGTGGATTAAAGTCTTAGAGGTCCATTTATTAATGTGCAGATGGACATCATCCAATATAGCGGATCTTGTCCGCCACACATCAATAAATGCCGACAGCGCATTGCACCAGCAGTTCTTGTGAGCTTCTGGTGCAATACCACCCCCTGCAGATTTGCGACCAATTGGCCGCTAGCAGGGGGTGTTAATCAGTCCGATTGTGTTCGATCGGGCAGATTGCAGTCTGCCACCTCAGAAGTGGCAGATGAGTTAAGGGGCAGCGGTCTTAGGACTGCTGCTTCTTAACTTCCGCTTCAGCCGGAACTAAAGCGGAGTGGATCGGAGGCAGCTTCTTAAATAGACCCCCCCCCCCAGTCGTGTCTTGTGTAAGGAAATGTCTAATTTTAGAGATGTTTTTAAGGTGGAAGCAGCAGGATTTAGCCAAGAGCCAAGGACTGAATGTGAGAAGTGAAAGAAAGATCTGAGTCAAGTGTGACCCCAAGACATCAGGCATGCAGGGTGGGGGTGGAGATTTTGGACGAAGGGGGGACAGCACCTTTCCATGCAGTTTAGGAGCAACCTGAGTAGCGCCTGGCATGCTAAGTGATCCAATGCCCTCACCGCCCCTGTCATATACAACCGGACTTGCTTTAAGTGCGGGGGTTACATCATCACTGCGCTGATGCACACGTTACAGGGAACTTTGGTCGCTAGTCTAAAAATTACATGATCTGAATTTGTGTCATTTTTTAAAATATAATGGCCCTTTAATTTTACTTTAGTTCAAACCTGTTGATATAAAAACTAAGGAAAAAAAACGCTGAGATAAAACTTGAACTATGAATTACCCTAACAATAACTATGAATATATTCCAAGCCTATTAGTGGCAGTTTAGCACCATACATTATCCCAATTTATAATACTAAGGAATAAAATATTACATTTTCAAATATAAATAATTTGTAAGTTTATTCCCAATGATATATTGTTTTATATTAAAGGTTGGACCTATCTGTCTGACTTCTTGAGATAAAACCTATTTTCAAACAGAAATAATTATTTCAATTTAATTTAACATTTCAAAATATTGTATTATCAAACCCATCCTGACTTATAATATTTAAGATAAAGATCATGTCAATTTTCAGATGTAAATAATCCTCATATGAAAATGAAATGTTGAATTGTTTTATACGGAAGACTAGAGCTAGCCTTGTGGCTAATCATCCAAAACTGAATCAATAAAACACTAGGGATTATAAACCAGCGTATGTTTACATATATGAATAAACAAATCAATGACTTCAATGGAATTTGAAACTATTCCCAATAAATTACATCATATTCAAGGTTAAAGCCATCCTAAATGTACAGATCCAGTTAACACAACTGATGTCAGCTCCGTCTCTGTCTGTTCTATAGTCTGTACGGGCTGCTGGTAGTTTTTACTTTTTTTCTCTTTTACTTTTATTTTTTTAGTCTTGGCAAATCAAAACATGAATCGCTAGAGTTGATATTATTTAGCCATATGCTAAATAACTTGAAAGTGATGCAATATTACTGTAAAAAGCGGAGTAGAACAGAACCATATGAATATCTCTATGTAAAATGGAAGATATTTTACCTCAAAATGTCTTCAATTCACCAGAGTAAGTGCTCTATAAAAAGTTATCCTTCAGCTACTGTTATCTATCTACATGGTGAAAAAAAACAGCCAATCAGTTTCAACAATGCCGAGTTCACAGTTTGCTTTTCTGTGATCTAGCTAATTAGTCTCAATTAATATAAACTGACCTTGGCTAAGCCGTAGGCTGTTCTACTATTAGGCCAAATAGGCAGTCACCTGAGGCCTTACTTAAACAAGGGCCTCACAGTGTGTCTCTATCTTCATATGGGGATTCTTTCTATGTGCGGCATGTGCATGTCACATTGATGAGTAAAAAAAAAAACTCTGTTGGATAGTTGACATAGAAGCATAGGAAATGCCTTTGAGCTCTGTACCTGACTATTTGCAGGTTACTAATGTTTACCCGGGGACTACATGTTCCAAAATGCAATTCAGCAAAAGGAGAATTGTGGTTGAGAGGTTATATTGCACACCCTCCTATCCTGCATGTCTAAATGCCACCCCTGTTGTCTCCTTAGTGTCTCAAAACATGAGTACCATGTGGGGCAGTTATGGTGCTCTGTGTAAATCGCACACAGGGAGTAGACATATGCAGGTGTGATTGAGAGGAGAGGAGAGATTAGTGTGATCAATTGAAAAACCTGAAGATGTGAGAATTAGCCACACACTGCTTGAAGAGAAGCAGGGAGCATGGGATAACCTGTGAGAGGGATAATCCTGTCTGTAATGATAAAAATGATTAAAAAATAATATAAAACAAACAACATCTGCTAGGCCTGCTCTGCTATGACCTTCCTTTACTAGCTACATTCTCTCTCTCTCTGCTCTAACCCCTTCTCTCTCTCTTTTCTCTTTGCTCTATCACTTTGCTCTCTCTTTTTTTATCCTTTTTTCTAATTTTCTCTCTCCACCTCCCTTCTCACTGTTTCTATTCACTATCTGTCTCTCCCTTTACTCTCTTTCTCCACACCCTCCTTACTTCTCTTCAATCTCTCTTTTCATGCTCTCACTTATGTCTCTCTGCCTATCTCTATTCTATAAACTCTCACTCTCTTTTCTGTTTTTCTCTCACATTCCCTCTTTTCAATCTCCCTTCTCTCTCTCCACACTCTGGGGCATATTTATCAAGATCCGTACGGAACTGCTGGTGCAATGATAAATGCCGAGAGCGTATGCTGTCTGCATTTATCGATGTGCAGCGGACATGATACGCTACATCGGATCATGTCCGCTCGTACAATCATAAATATGCCCCTCTCTCTCTCTCTCTCTGCCCTCTCTTTTTCCCCCATTTTCTTTATTTTCTCTCTTTCCTTCTCTCTATTTACTCTTCTTCCTCTATAATTTCCCCTCTTCTCTCCTTTAGCTCCCTCTCCCGTCTCTTCCCACTCTCTTCTTCTCTATTCTTTATCTTCTCTCTTCCTCTCTCTCTCTCTCTCTCTCTCTCTCTCTCTCTCTCTCTCTCCACTGTCCCTCCTATTTCTGTCTTTGTACACTATCTTTTTATTCTCTCCTCCTTTATTTCTCTCTCTTTACTCTCTCTCTCTCTTTATTTTCTGTCTCTCCTCTTTTTTTATTTCCCTCTTCACTTTGTCTCCACTCTTCCATTCTTGCTTTCCTATTTCCTTTCTCTCTTCTCTTTCTTTACTCTCTTCTTTCTCTTTCTCTCTCTCCTCTTTTAACTTTTACCTCTATTTTCTTTCTCTTGCTGTCCATTCTCTCTTTCCCTTCTTTTCTCTTTTTCTCTTTCACTATTATTTTTCCTTCATTCCCCAATCTTCCTCAACTCTTGCTTCTTTCCTTTCTTTACCCTCTTCGCTCTCCATTTTCTCACTTTCTACCTTTTCACTCAACTCTTTCAGCAAAATTCAGATTTATTTGGTTAAAGGGACATAATACTCATATGCTAAATCACTTGAAACTAATGCAGTATAACTGTAAAAAGCTGACAGGAAAATATCACCTGAGCATCTCTATGTAAAAAAGGAAGATATTTTACCTCACAACTTCCTCAGCTCAGCAGAGTAAGTTCTGTGTAAAAAGTTATACTCAGCTGCTCCCAGCTGCAGGTAAAAAAAAAAAAAAAATGAAGAAATGAACAGCAGCCAATCAGCATCAGCAGTGCTGAGGTCATGAACTCTTACTGTGATCTCATGAGATTTGACTTAACTCTCATAAGATTTCATAGTAAGCTTCCTTTACCTGATTGGTCCCAGGACAGACACACTAAAATGCTGCTTAGAAATCCTTTACAATGGGAGGTGGCTACTGAGGAACTTTTGAGGTAAAATATCTTTCTTTTTTACATAGAGATGTTCAGGTGATATTTTCTAGTCAGCTTTTTACAGCTATACTGCATCACTTTCAAGTGTTTAAACATTTGGGTATTATGGCCCTTTAATTTTTATAGTTTATTTTGTGTCGAGGGGCCTCATATTTGACCCTTACCTAAGGCCTCACTCAAGAGCCACCTCTGTGAATCTATGGGTATACCATAACATAAAAACTATTCCCATGGTGTTAAGTATTGCCTTAATTCCATATATTGTGGCTTTATTCTTATATTTTATTTGATTGCTTAACCCTCTTGCACATTAGAGCATTTTCATTATTGTAGTTTTTTGTTTGTCTCTTTAAACACATAAATGATTACTAGACAAAATTACATGTTCCAAACTGAGAATATTATGCAGAAGATTTTTTAAATTATATTTATTGAAAAAATATAAATATATTGCTACTAAAAATAAACATGTAATATTACAATTTAAAAGTGTTAGCTGTCCCTTTAAGTAATTTATCTTCTATATGTCAAAACCTGTATCAAACTGTAACCTAAAGCCATCAGACTTCATATTAAAATATCCAACTCTGTCAACAACAGCCTTCTCTGAAATGTTCCATATAAACAATAAGTAACTAATAAACCAATAATATATCAGATATTATTCTTGTATGGGTTACAGTCTCCCACCGATCCATATCTACATGGGATGGAGAACACTTAGCACAGATAGCAATTGCACAGTATTGTCTTCCATACTCTAAATCATTATGTAAAAACTAGATCATCTTCATCACAAACTCAACACGTCCAAACTGTTATTACTATAATGATCTAAATAATATTGAATTGCTTGAAGTCTGCCTCCATACTAAATATATGGATATAGTATAATTGCATTAGCTGTAGTGTAAATGCCATTTCTTATCTTTACCTAAACATAATAGCTGTTTACCTTGTAAATACTCTAAAAGCAAGCCACTACCTGAAACACTGGTTACATATCAAATGGTATATGTGTATGCCCCACTCCTTGAATTTTGCTCTTTATATCCAATCATAAGCACTCATTTGAGTTACATTTTTAATGCCACTGAGCCACCATTTTTAAAATGATGTGCAGCTCATGTGTGTAACAAGCAACTATCTGTTACTGCCACTGATATTACATGTGGCGTATTTATTTTTTGCCCATACCCTGGAACAATTTTCTATGGACAACTATGATACTTACTTTTAGGATAATCTACACAGAGATAGTCAAATGTAAAATTAGCTGTCATTTTGATAATCCGTAATCCAATAAATTCTTAATTCCCTTTCTTTTATATAGACCTGTTGCATTGTTATTAAGCTGCTGATAAATGTATGAGTCAGACAACTGCCTGAATAATTCTATGGCAATCTTCAGTATTTATAACCACCACAATTCCACCCTTGTCTACATCTTTAAAAAAAAAGAGAGGTTTTAGAGACCTGAGAAGAAAAACACCCCCTCTTTAATTATTAGGCTCTGACTCTTAAAATTATGTTTTTCTATAGTTTCCCTAAAGGCTGAAGTGCATACTGCAGAATGTGACCTTGCAACATTCTACACCATGATTAAACAAACAGTACTTATATCTCTATAAGTGGCTACTGCAAAGGAAATATACTATACAATATGAATATGAAACAATACTCCTTTAGTAAAAACAAATATGCTAATTCAAAGAAATGTTAAAAGTAACTGTGTAAACAATGCAAACAATGTACTTGTTTTCTTGTAAAATGAGCACTCAGAAATTTTCAATGTAGCCACTGCCCTAGATTGATGAGGGAACTGACATGTTGGAAGCTTAAAGGGATATAACCCTCATTAACCCCTTTAATTCAGGCATAGTTTTGTGGGCAGCAAGCTCCCCCCTGGGCATTTCTATTTATGGAAGGTGCTATACAGGCCACAGCTATGGCAGAATGCACTTGTGCACATGCACAGTAGGGGGCATAGTCACATGATACCTGACTAAAGCAGTACACAGTATAATCCTGAAGCTTTCACAAAGCATGTGACATTATGCCCATGGAAACAATCAAGCCTCTTGGCAACAAACAATAGCAGTATCTGATGTCCCCCCCTTAACCCCCCTTTGTTGCATAGGTAATTATCCTCACATGCACACTCTGTTACATGATACCTAAGGGTTTGGAGTAAGGCACTGAAAAGGGGGGTGGAGTAGCTATACCTGGGAACACTAAAGTTTGTCATTTTTCAGATTTTTGGAAATTTTATTAAAATACTTATAAGCTTTTTTTACACTTTTTTTCACATACTGTTTTACCTCAGTTAACCCTTTTATAATATGCACATAACTCAAACTGTTTTATGGCACTTTAAGTTGTATTCCTTCATCTTCTGAGTATGGGTAAAACAGACTTCCCCTTTCTCCAGTATTCACTGAATAGTAAACCAGCTCATTTTACTCTAGAAGATGTATGACCTCAAACTATATATGCAAAAAAAGTGGAGATTTATTGATAAATCTCCTATTTGTATGGCAGGGCTCTGCTAATTATATAGAACATTTTGTTGATTGGCTTAATGAAAATGAAGTGGGCCGGAAATTTTAAGACTAATCCCTCTCATATTTTATTTTTTGGATCTAACTCTGATGGGATCTGATTTTGGGGGGGTCGCAACCAAGGTATATCGTAAGCCCATATCTGGCAACTCCCTTTTGCATGAGAATAGTTGCCACCCGAGACACACACCTTTCGCTGCTGCCAAGGGTCAGTTCATATGCCTACGGCGGAACTGCACTCTATGGGATGACTATAAGAAAGAGGCTGATTTATTGGAACAAAGGCTCCTGAAGAGGAAGTATAAAATACATGACATCAGGAGAGCTAGGAAGGCTGTAAAAGGTACACCAAGGTAACACTATTTTAAAGATTCTGGTGCCAGGGGTGGAGAGTTCAGGTTTGAGGGGATGACATTTGTTACTGGGTATAGTGTCCAATACCCTGAGATATGCAAGATATTGCATAAACACTTCGCACTCCTGGCAGCAGAAGATAATCTCACCACTATGGTTAACAAGGGATTGAGGTGTTCCTTCAAAAAGTGTCAAACTCTGGGTTCCTTATTATCACCAACAGAATTGAGGGAACCCAAGACTGATAAATCCAGGAGTTCATGGCTGACTTGTGCTAGGATGTTCAAATGTGGTAGGAAATGTAAACCATGTGATTATGTCATTTGCACAAATATATTTTGTTCCAGTGTGACTGGAGAGTCATTTCTAATTAAGACTTGTCTTAATTGTACTGCCACTTATGTTATATACTTCATTATCTGTGATCAATGTGAGGTCCAATACATGGGTCTCACCTCTAGGGATATGAAATCACATACTCGGGAGCACATGTCCACTATATCGATTGGCAGGTCATCCACCCCTCTGGTTCAACATTTTGCTTTGAAACACAATAGCAAACTGGTCACCTTTAAATGGTGCATTATAGAAAAAGTCTAGAGACCAAAAAGGGGGGGGGGTGCCCTGGACAAATTGTTGGCCAAAAGGGAGGTATTTTGGATTCTGAAAATGAAAACCAGGATACCTCTAGGACTAAATTCACGTTATGAAATTATTAACTTTTGGGAATAGTATATTGTGAGATTGTATTATATTGTATTATCTTGTTGGGATTGTTACTATTATTATTATAGTTTGTTTCTATACAGTTGTCTCAATTGTATATATACTTTCTCTTTTATATATTTGTGCTCATTGAATATTTTTGTGCATGTACTGTGAATGTTTACTTAATCTTGTTTGGAGTTTTGACATTGTTATCATGTATTTTACATTGTATTTACGATGTATGTCTGTAAGGATTTGCACTTTGCCCTATCTGGTTAACAGCAGTATTTGGTTTGTATTTTGAGTGACTATTGATTAGTTCCTTTCCTATTAATCTTTATTTTTAGAATTTTGTACATTGTATTTAAACTAAATAGATAATGTAGGTAGCTGTTTCAGGCATAGAGATGTCTAATTAATTAACTAATTATCATACAGATGTAATTCAGAGATGTGTGTTTTGTTTTTAACCTATTAACATTGAGTTGTTAGTTTAAATAGTGTGTTAGAACATAACCAGCTAGGCTATGATTACAGCTAAGAGCCGAAATGCGTAAGCCATTTGGTGAACGCTTCTCTGAACTTTGTGATGCTGTTTCATTCATTTGGATCTTTTAATAATGTCCAATAAATTTTGGTGTTTTTACGGAACCGGACTCTACAATTTTTTCCTTTTATCGCTACCAGCTTGTCCAGGTTGCCGTCAGCTTTGCTGCTGCTGTGATGGTTTTTCCTTACCAGCTATTCACCTACCCTATCTCCTCTGATGACATCACTGGTCGAGGACAAGTGAGAGCGGAGGGCTACGCCGAAGGAAGACGCCACGAGAGGTGAGGACGCTACAGTCCAAAAGTACCTGGCGCAGGAAGGCAGCTCACTTACTGTCACAAGGGGATATGAGCATAGCTCCGGGTGCACTGAGGATTGAGGTATTGCCTTCTTTTTCCATTTGCATCTGCACCTGACAATGTGGGGGTTTGTTGGTGATCGCTGTATGATATATTGATGTGATTTATCATTGCGTGATTTATCATTCTTGTGAACTGCTGGTGCAATACCGCCCTCTGCAGATTCGCGGCCAATCGTCCGTTAGCAGGGAATTTCAATCAACCAGATCGTATTTGATCGGGTTGATTTCTGTCCACGGCCTCAGAGCAGGCGTACAAGTTATGGAGCAGTGGTCTTTAGACAGCTGCTTCATAACTTCTGTTTCCAGCGAGCCTTCTGTTTCCAGTGTACGGGTTGATTTCTGTCCATGGCCTCATAGCAGGCGGACAAGTTATGGAGCAGCGGTCTTTAGACTTCTGGGCATAACAAGGGGCATCTTGCTCCGAAAGGAGCTTGATAAATCAGCCCCAAGGGCTCAAAGATAGGAGGTCTCAGGTGTTAGAAAAAAAATGCAGGCAAAGGGCTGAGATACATACACATGTCTAAATATGTATATATATATTTTTCACTTTGAAATCCAGTGAGTGCGACCTTGTTTATGATTTTATATATATATATATATATATTGGAGTCCTTTGCTGTCAAGTAGATGGAAATATGTAAATTTATATTTGTGCAATATTCATATTTAATAATGGTTTTAACTATGTATTTACTGTACATATATCACATTCCAATGTTCTGCACATAGCAGAATATGTTCTAAGTATTTTTAAAATCTCTCTCTCTTTTGGGTTTAGCATCCTGATCATTATAACTTTTATTTTTGTTCATATTGTTACTTAAAAGGTACAGTACAGTTTAAATTAAAGGGACAGTCAACACCAACATTTTTATTGTTTTAAAAGATAGATAATGCCTTTACTACCCATTCCCCAGCTTTGCACAACCAACATTGTTATATTAATATACTTTATAACATTGTTGTCTAATTACATTGGAAGTGGATGTAACTCCCAGCTAATTATCTTGAGTGATTTTTGATACATTGTATTTTAGCATATGAATAGGAATTTTTAGTATGTATATCTATGGTAACTATCAATTGGTAACACTGGTGTTAATCATGACGCAGGTAACCTTTGCAATATGATTGGATAAGGTGGATTTAAATAGTATACAAAGGGATTTGTTTTTATGTCTGAATAAACAGTCAGTAGACTGAGAAACGCATAGCATACCACACTGATGTACTTATGAGTGCTACATTGTTTTAAGTGTTTTATCTATATTAAAGTGTGTTTTTAAACATATCACTTCATATCGATTGATCTTTGCAATCACTCCCCCCTTTGCTGACCAGCTGGGTCTGGTCACCTGCAGCATTTTCATAGTCAAGTTGGATTACACTCTTCAAGAGTTTGGAGCGCCTTGTATCCTGGTTACGAGGACCGTGCTATCAGGGAGCTGGGGCGCTGTGAGACTCCAGCCTGCCACTAATAGCACAACTGGGTGCTGCCTCCTTTGTGAGTATATTGAGACTGTTTGTTTACAGCTGATACGCACAAGGAAGCGCCTCTTATTTTTCTGTCTTTCAGACTGATGTTTGGTTGATACTTTATAACATTTAAACCTCTAAAAGTCTGCCTGTTTCTAAGCTACTACAGACAGCCTCTTATTACATGCTTTTTTTATTTGGTTTTCACAGCAGGCGATTGCTAGTTCTTGTGGGCCATATAGATAACATTGTGCTCATGCCTGTGGTTTGTGAATGACATTGTACTAATTGGCTAAAATGCAAGTGAATAGATAATAAACAAATAGCCATGAGATCAGGGGGCTGTCAAAAAAAAGGCTTAGATACAGGGTAATCACAGAGGTTAAAAGTATATTTAAGGGACAGTGTGCACGAATTTTCATATAACTGCATGTAATAGATTCTACTATAAAGAAGAGTATGCACAGATACTGATCTAAAAATCCAGTATAAAATCTTTTAAAAACTTACTTAGAAGCTCCAGGTTTAGCACTGTTGATGATGCTAGGCTGGGACACCCAGTGAAAGGGGCTGATAGCAGACACTTCCACCCCCTTCCCTGCATATGAAAAGACAAATTAGACAAACAGAAGTCAGCAGTAGACTGTAAATGAGAGTATACATCTGACACTTTGGGGCTTAGTTAGGAGTCTGAAAATCTGTACAATGTTATTAAAAAAAATAAGCAAAACTAAACATTGTTACAAAAACACTCCCAGATGGGCTAAATAAATTGATCATAAACAAAACATTTATGTAAAGAAAAATTTGATGTAAAAATGGCCCTTTAATATAACCATGTTAGCTGTGTAAAAAAATTGTAGTTGACTGTCCCTTTAACGGTTAGATTTCAAGTGGAGAGCTAAATTATCTAATTTGTCTATTTGCGTGATAATTAAACAGCCATTACAAGTGGCTGGCTATTGCTACCACGAGCTCGTAGTAGCAATTAGCGCTCCAAAAATTAACCAGAGATCCGATCTCTGGTTAATTTTCTAAAAGTGCCCCAAATGCCCTAAAAATAGAGGGCATTATAGTTTTTTATTAAAAGATGGGGTGTTAGAAAAAAACGGTACTGAAAAGTGCCTTTGCATTGCGGTCTATGGGAACTGTTTATTCACATAAACCACAATGTAAATATATATGTATATGCTTATATACATATATATATATTTCTGTGTTAATATGTGTATATACACATAAATATATATGTATAAATTCATATACATATTTATTTAAAAATGCTGCCCATCGCTGCACTACTTAACCCTTTCGCTGCGCGAGGTTCTAATGCCGTCTCTGACGGAGCCTATGGAAACTCGCTCTCGTGAGCGCAATGCAGTCTAGCAATAAATGTATATAATTCAGATAGAGCATGCAATTTTAAACAACTTTCCAAATTTATTTCATTATTTCTTTTTTTCTTTTGGTATCATTTGTTGAAAAACATGCCTAGACAGGCTCAAGAGCAGCAATATACTACTTGGAGCTAACTGCTGATTGGTGGCTGCACATATAACCCTCTTTCATTGGCTCACCAAATGTGTTCAGTTAGTGCAATGCTACAACTTCAAGAAAGGATACCAAGGGAATAATGCAATTTTGCTAATAGAAGTAAAAATTGGAAAGCTGCTTAAAATTGTATGCTCTTTCTGAATCATGAAATAAAACAAATAAAATAGGTTTCATATCCCTTTAACAGAAATTTGTGATAGCAGAATGAGAATTGTCAGAGCATAAAGAAATCTGTTGCTTCATCAGAATGCTATTATCAGAGTTGGTGAATGACAAGTTTATTCTTGTCTCACTTTCCTCGGCTTTAGCTTCGTTTCATTAAAGATTTACTTCCATTGTTTCTTCCGCACCATAAAAACTTCAGCTGCCAAATATAAACTAGGTTCTTGTTATAGTCATCTTTGTCATATAAATACTTAATTATACCTTTTTTTAGTTTACTATTGCATCTTGTAATATGTTGCCTAAACTTTTTATAATCCACAGTTGACTGCTTTCTGCAAAGAAGAAATCATATTGTGCACAATTCATAATTCTTGAATTCTATAAGCATTTAGGTCTATTTTAAAGTATAAGCCCTAAAATGCATGCTACTTCGTTACACTACCTTCCCTAACAGATTTGTTGACTTTCTTGTACAACTAACATATTTCTTATTGACCCACAATTATTTTGTATTTGAGGGAACATACTATCTCCAGAAGTGTGGCACAGCGATGGGGACAACATTTGCCCCCTCATACGATAACATCTATATGGGATACTTTGAAACCCAATACTTTTTTGAAGATGGATTTTCCCAAAAATAGATTTTTTTTACATACGGTCAGTTTATAGATGATCTTATACTAATCTATAATGATAGCAGCGTTCCAACAATTCAAGACTTGCAACTTAGATTATGATCAAGACTATAACATCATAACCAGTAGTTATAGAAAACCACTATCAAGGAATACCATATTAAGAGCTGATTCGTGCCATACTCTACATATTAGAAAAGGTATTCCGAAACGCCAATACCTGCGTATACGCAGGAACTGTACCTCACTGAAGATGTATAGAAAGCAAGCAGATGAACTTTCAACCAGACTGATAGGAAAGGGATACAATAGATACACATTAAACAACATTAAACAAAGAGTAGCCAGATTGGATAGACAAGTACTGCTGAATAACGATCACAGTAGTGACAGCAACAAAAATAAGATAAATACTAAAAGCACTGGCTTGGAGGAGATATATTTTACAACAAAGTATAGCAATCAATTCTATACTATTTCCAATATAATTAAGAAATATTTACCAGTTCTCAACGGAGATCCTACTCTCAAGAATTAAATGTGAAGCCAAAAGGGCCCCCAATATAGTGGACACAGTTACAAAGAAATTTCACAAAAGGGAAAGTGCCACACCCAATTGGCTCTCCTCCATCAAAGGGAATTACAAATTACAAAGGGTATTCCTTGCAAAAGTTGTTCGTACACCAACAAAAGTTTAACTTCAACTCAAACTAATAAAGTGTATGACATCAAAAAAAGAATTGATTGTACATCGACACATGTCATATTTCTTATTACATGTAAGCTCTGTTTTCAACAGCATGTAGGAGTTATAACACGTTCCCTCAAAGACAGAATCAGGGAACTCCTAAATTCTATAGAGGAAGAGATACCTAGAACTCCTGTAGCCAAGCATTTCATGGACAAGGCACCATGATTTTTTTCTTTTCGTGGGCATCAAACATATAGGGAAGAATACATTAGGAGGTGATAGACTGAAAAAGTTATTAAGGAGAGAGGTATATTGGATCTTTACATTAGAAACAAGATTACCAAAATGCATCAGTTGTAGATATGATGTAGATTAGATATAGGGTATACAATATATGGATAAGAATGAAGAATTAGCACATTATGTACTTTATTATATTTACATACAGTATACATTTACATGTCACATTACTCATTTATCATCTATTATAATATACACATCTACAGGACACGTCACCCTCTAATCATCATAATTTAACAATTACATCATATCATTACAACACATGCACAAATATCATATATCATCAAACATAACTTAACAATAATTATGTACCCCTATAAGAGTAAGATCAAGGTAAACATACTCTGCACTTAATTAAATAGATATATATTTCAATACAACGTAACAGGATACTTCAGGACAAATCAGGCCTTGGTTAGGTATCTGTAGCCTTTATTAAGGAGGTGTCTAAATTTGGAACAAATGAGATTATGAAGATATCACAATAGTGTTTAATTACCTTGTTCTTAGTACATACATATATTCTTATTTCCTTTTCTAAACTCTCTAACAGATAGGCAAATAGCATCCTATATAAGGAGAGAAATGAGAACTATATATATAGAGAGAGAAAGTAGACCATGACTATTGGTACCTATTTCCAATCCTATCTTCTAACATTTGTCATTATTTAAAGCATTTGTATATATTTTTCCTTTGCAGATTTTGTTTTACTTTAATCTTATATTTTTATCTGCATGTTACCATCCTATTAGACAAAGTATAATATTGTACAATTCTACTAGAACAGCCAATGAAGATATCCATGATGTTAAAGGGACAGTCAACACCAGAATGTTTGTTGTTTAAAAAGAAAGATAATCCCTTTATTACCTATTCCCCAGTTTTGCATAACCAACTCTGTTATAGAAATATACTTTTTACCTCTGTGATTACCTTGTATCTAAGCCTCTGCAGACTGCCCCCTTATTTCAGTTCTTTTGTCAGACTTGCATTTTAGCCAATCAATGCTCACTCCAGGGTAACTTCCCATGCATGAGTTCAATGTTATTTATATGAAACACATGAACTAATGCCCTCTAGTGGTCAAAATGCTTTCAGATTAGAGGTAGTCTTCATGGTCTAAGAAATTAGCATATGAACCTCCTAAGTTTAGCTTTCAAATAAGAATAGCAAGAGAAACAAAGCAAAATAGGTGATAAAAGTAAATTGGAAAGTTTTTTAAAATGACATTCCCTATTTAAATCATGAAAGTTTTTTTGGACTTGATTGTCCCTTTAATAGATAATATATACATGTATAACTATACATTGTTGCACTTTCAATCTCATTGGCTCCTGCATGGTATTTAAGGTCCCTAAGTAGGATAGGCAATTATCTCTAATGAAGCGCATGTACGCATGCGTTTAACACGTTAGATTCTAGGGAGCACACTGCTTACCTGTATGGCTCTTATCCAATAAATCATTGGATTATATTGATTATGACTATGGAACTCAATCTTTTCTTCATATCTGCATTTTAAAGTACATATAGTAATTATGTTTTTTTATCTATTAATACAAATTTTAACTGTGAAATTTTCTGATCTTTATACTTATTAGTTATATACATTTTTTTTTTAAAGACTATACATGTCCCACCAAATAGTCAGCACTTTTGCCTAGCTTTATGTATTATGAGGGGAAGTCCTAGTAATAAATAAAACACAATATTTCTGTTCCTTTGGTGTTTTACACTGGCCATAATTCGATCCATGTTTTCTAAACCACTTGGTCCTTTCTGGGTGGGCTGTGGGAAGGAGGAGAACATAGTCCATGTCTGGTGGAAATGCACAAAATGTTTTTTTATTTTTATAGCCACTGGATGTCAATTAAGAACCTTTTCTCTGACAGCTTTGGGTTTTGCCTTCTTTGCGTCTTAGGGACATAATACTCATATGCTTAATCACTTGAAAGTGATGCAGCATAAATATAAAAAGCTGACAGGAAAATATCACCTGATCCTCAAAATTTCTTCAGCTCACCAGAGTAAGTGCTGTGTAAAAAGTTATCTTTCAGATACTGCCCAGCTGCAGGTAAAAAAAAAAAAAGAAAAGGGAGAAAGGATGAAATGAAAAGCAGCCAATCAGCATCAACAGTGTTGATTGCATGAGGCACGCTCCATTGCAAGTCCCGGGAAAGGCATGCTGATTTGATGCTTAAAGTCCTTTACAATGTGGTTTGAATACTTAGGACATATTGAAGTAAAATATAATTCTTTTTTACATAAAGATGTTCAGGTGATATTTTCTAGTCAGCTTTTTACATCTATGCTGCATCACTTGCAAGTGTTTCAACATTTGGGTATCATGTCCCTTTAAAATGGGAACTTGTTACTTAACCCTGGAAAAAGCCAAATGTTTCCCAGTCTTTTCCATCTCATCAGATGAAACTTTGCAGTTACTTGTATGTTGTACTGCCGCTTGAGCAGGACGACTGTGCAGTTACTTGTATGTTGTAATGCCGCTTGAGGAGGGCGACTGTGCAGTTACTTGTATGTTGTACTGCCGCTTGAGCAGGACGACTGTGCAGTTACATGTATGTTGTACTGCCGCTTGAGCAGGGCGACTGTGCAGATACTTGTATGTTGTACTGCTGCTTGAACAGGGGGACTGTGCAGTTACTTGTATGTTGTACTGCTGCTTGAACAGGGGGACTGTGCAGTTACTTGTATGTTGTACTGCTGCTTGAACAGGGGGACTGTGCAGTTACTTGTATGTTGTACTGCTGCTTGAACAGGGGACTGTGCAGTTACTTGTATGTTGTACTGCTGCTTGAACAGGGGGACTGTGCAGTTACTTGTATGTTGTACTGCTGCTTGAACAGGGGGACTGTGCAGTTACTTGTATGTTGTACTGCCGCTTGAGCAGGCCGACTGTGCAGTTACTTGTATGTTGTACTGCTGCTTGAACAGGGGGACTGTGCAGTTACTTGTATGTTGTACTGCTGCTTGAACAGGGGACTGTGCAGTTACTTGTATGTTGTACTGCTGCTTGAACAGGGGGACTGTGCAGTTACTTGTATGTTGTACTGCTGCTTGAACAGGGGGACTGTGCAGTTACTTGTATGTTGTACTGCCGCTTGAGCAGGCCGACTGTGCAGTTACTTGTATGTTGTACTGCTGCTTGAACAGGGGGACTGTGCAGTTACTTGTATGTTGTACTGCCGCTTGAGCAGGCCGACTGTGCAGTTACTTGTATGTTGTACTGCTGCTTGAACAGGGGGACTGTGCAGTTACTTGTATGTTGTACTGCAACGTGAGCAGGAAGACTATGCGAGCTGGGCGACTATGCATTTACTTGTATGTTGTACTGCCGCTTGAGCAGGGCGACTGTGCAGTTACTTGTATGTTGTACTGCTGCTTGAGCAGGACGACTGTGCAGTTACTTGTATGTTGTACTGCTGCTTGAGCAGGACGACTGTGCAGTTACTTGTATGTTGTACTGCTGCTTGAGCAGGATGACTGTGCAGTTACTTGTATGTTGTACTGCTGCTTGAGCAGGACGACTGTGCAGTTACTTGTATGTTGTACTGCCGCTTGAGCAGGGCGACTATGCAGTTACTTGTATGTTGTACTGCTGCTTGAGCAGGGCGACTATGCAGTTACTTGTATGTTGTACTGCCGCTTGAACAGGGGGACTGTGCAGTTACTTGTATGTTGTACTGCCGCTTGAACAGGGGGACTGTGCAGTTACATGTATGTTGTACTGCCACTTGAACAGGGGGACTGTGCAGTTACTTGTATGTTGTACTGCTGCTTGAACAGGGCGACTATGAAGTTACTTGTATGTTGTACTGCCGCTTGAACAGGGCGACTGTGCAGTTACTTGTATGTTGTACTGCCGCTTGAGCAGGGCGACTATGCAGTTACTTGTATGTTGTACTGCCGCTTGAGCAGGATGACTGTGCAGTTACTTGTATGTTGTACTGCCGCTTGAACAGGGGGACTGTGCAGTTACTTGTATGTTGTACTGCCGCTTGAGCAGGGCGACTGTGCAGTTACTTGTATGTTGTACTGCCGCTTGAGCAGGGCGACTATGCAGTTACTTGTATGTTGTACTGCCGCTTGAACAGGGGGACTGTGCAGTTACTTGTATGTTGTACTGCCGCTTGAGCAGGACGACTGTGCAGTTACATGTATGTTGTACTGCCGCTTGAACAGGGGGACTGTGCAGTTACTTGTATGTTGTACTGCCGCTTGAACAGGGCGACTATGCAGTTACTTGTATGTTGTACTGCCGCTTGAACAGGGCGACTGTGCAGTTACTTGTATGTTGTACTGCCGCTTGAGCAGGGCGACTATGCAGTTACTTGTATGTTGTACTGCCGCTTGAGCAGGATGACTGTGCAGTTACTTGTATGTTGTACTGCCGCTTGAACAGGACGACTGTGCAGTTACTTGTATGTTGTACTGCCGCTTGAGCAGGGCGACTGTGCAGTTACTTGTATGTTGTACTGCCGCTTGAGCAGGACGACTGTGCAGTTACTTGTATGTTGTACTGCCGCTTGAGCAGGGCGACTATGCAGTTACTTGTATGTTGTACTGCCGCTTGAGCAGGATGACTGTGCAGTTACTTGTATGTTGTACTGCCGCTTGAACAGGGGGACTGTGCAGTTACTTGTATGTTGTACTGCCGCTTGAGCAGGGCGACTGTGCAGTTACTTGTATGTTGTACTGCCGCTTGAACAGGGGGACTGTGCAGTTACTTGTATGTTGTACTGCTCTGGAAATGGAATTTGCTCCAGAATAGGGCTGAGTTTCCTTGTTTTGGATACTTGAATGAACTTCTCCTTAGAAGCATGATAAACCATGTGTCCACCATTATCAGCGACTGTATTTTCTTTATCTTCCAGTATTTGCCATGACTGGTCTGTTGGCCGGTGTAGAAGCAAGACGAACAGCCATAGCATATATATAGATAGATATAAATATATTTTATCATAAAATTATATATATATATATATATATATATATAAAAATATTTATTTAAGAATAGAACATATTCTTTTATGTAAAGAACATTGGAATGTGAAATATTCATAATTCATGTCGGGTTTAGCACACTTGAATAAACGCAATAAGGTTAGCACGCGAGTATGGGTGTTAGTTTTCTTTTCAGTTTTAGCTCTCAATTGAAGTCTATGGGGCCGAATTATCAAGCTCTGAATGGAGCTTGATGCCCCAGGACCGCTGAACCATAACTGTTCCGCTGCCTCTGATCGGGCTGATTGACACCCCCTGCTAGCGGCTGATTGGCCGCAAATCTGCAGGGAGCGGCATTGCACAAGCAGTTCTGGTGAACTGCTTGTGCAATGTTAAATATCAAAAGAGTATGCTGTCGGCATTCAGCGATGCCTGTCGGACATGATACACTACAGTGTATCATGTCGGACAGTCATTGATAAATCGGCCCCTATGGGAGAATAAATTAACGCGGTCACATTATTCAAGATTCAACTTTTTGCGTGTTGGATTTTTGCTCGTGCACTAACTTTCTACTTTCAACTTGTAATACGAGTGCAACCTGATACATGCAAAAAGTCTCCGTCTAACGAAGTTAACGCACAAGTGCGAACGCAAAATAGCTCTCCACTCGTAATCTAGCCCTAAATGTTTATTTCTAATGAAGCTGCTGACACAAGCAGCCACCTACTCTATTTCTTCATCAGTTGCCATCTCTTTTTCTTTAATGTTACCTCCCTTGTGCATAAACAGTGAGCCTACTGTCTGTATCCTTTAGTCTTCTCTTTACGTCGCCCACCTCTTCCTGACCCAGTTTCTTTTTCTTGCTCAATCTCATTGAATTACCTGTATCTTCTATTTATCCCTCACCATACAGACACCTTTTCAAGCCTTATCGGCCTCCTCTTGTGTTCAGTAAAATGGACATTCTAATCAAAATGTAAATGCAAATGCGTACATTTCACTTTTGAATGGAAGCATTTTAAAATGACACACGTATTAGCAAAAATGCCTCTAGCAAAAGCTATAGCAGTGATTGTTTTTGCTGTGCATGGGGCATACAAAGCATATGTCCGTATGCTAATATGCACTCAAAATCTAGCACTACTCCTGCCCAGAGAGATGGCATGTATCATGTTAGTGATGCTGCATTATGATTGGCTCGATGCATAACACTGTTGGCTTTCATTAGTCCACCTCACACACTTGCTTTCTCCCTGTATCTGTTCAGCCTCCAGTTATTTCATCTTCTCCTCAGTGTTCTCACTTACATTTTACATACAAATTCAATCCCAGGCCATTTTCTAAACCTTCTGTATAGAGTTGTGTCAGACGGCTTACAAAAATCTGGATAAGCCTTATCCGTTCCCTACAGATTAAGCATGTTTTATAAGATTTACCACAATTATATCATTTTTCTTTCTGTGGGGTTTCTACCTCAGATTTATTGAATTACTTTTATCAGGGTCGGCTCCAGAACAAATTAAATGGGGGGGCATTTTTTTTCCACGAGGGGGCACGCATTTACAAAGCATGTATGAGAGTCAAAATAAGAGCAGACCTATATATTCTGCAGGAAAGTGTAGCTGCTGGCTGGTTTATCCCCCACTATTAACATTTGGAGAATATGTGCTAAATCACTAGGTAAAAGAATGAAGTCTAAATCATATACACTAACACCTCTAGAACTGATGATACACACATACACTGACACCTCTAGGACTGAGGATACACACATACACTGACACCTCTAGGACTGAGGATACACACATACACTGACACCTCTAGGACTGAGGATACACACATACACTAATACCTCTAGGACTTAGGATACACACATACACTGACACCTCTAGGACTGAGGATACACACATACACTGACACCTCTAGGACTGAGGATACACACATACACTAATACCTCTAGGACTTAGGATACACACATACACTGACACCTCTAGGATTGAGGATACACACATACACTAACACCTCTAGGACTGAGGATACACACATACACTGACACCTCTAGGATTGAGGATACACACATACACTAACACCTCTAGAACTGATAATACACACATACACGAACACCTCTAGAACTGAGGATACACACATACACTGACACCTCTAGGACTGAGGATACACACATACACTGACACCTCTAGGACTGAGGATACACACATACACTGACACCTCTAGGACTGAGGATACACACATATACTAATACCTCTAGGACTTAGGATACACACATACACTGACACCTCTAGGACTGAGGATACACACATACACTGACACCTCTAGAACTGATGATACACACATACACTGACACCTCTAGGACTGAGGATACACACATACACTGACACCTCTAGGACTGAGGATACACACATACACTGACACCTCTAGAACTGATGATACACACATACACTGACACCTCTAGGACTGAGGATACACACATACACTGACACCTCTAGGACTGAGGATACACACATACACTGACACCTCTTGGTTTGAGGATACACACATACACTAACACCTCTAGAACTGATGATACACACATACATTAACACCTCTAGGTCTAGGACTGAGGATACTCACATACACTGACACATCTAGGATTGAGGATACACACATACATACAGGGTCAACATGATCTAATACAGAGAGAAACATATATCTTAGTACAGAGCAGACTTTATATTTATCACATGGTAGGTTAGGTATATATTAATCACAACTGTGGGAAGATGACTTTGCTCTATATATGAAAGTAGATCCCCATGTGGTGTTTGCTGCAAAATTTTTTTCACAGACTGATTCAAGATGGTGTTTAATATTACAACATTGGATCAGTCTGTGAATAAAATGTGCAGCAAACACCACATGGGGATCTACTATCATATATAGAGCAAAGTCATCTTCCCACAGTTGCCCAGGCCCAGCCCAGCATTAGTAATGTATATGCCTACAGGGTCAACATGATCTAATACAGAGAGAGACAGATATCTTAGTACAGAGCACTGAGAGCAGACTTTATATTTATCACATGGTAGGTTAGGTATATATTAATCACAACTGTGGGAAGATGACTTTGCTCTATATATGAAAGTAGATCCCCATGTGGTGTTTGCTGCACATTTTTTTCACAGACTGATTCAAGATGGTGTTTAATATTACAACATTGGATCAGTCTGTGAATAAAATGTGCAGCAAACACCACATGGGGAGGATCTACTTTCATATATAGAGCAAAGTCATCTTCCCACAGTTGCCCAGCCCACTAGCCCAGCATAATGTATATGTCAAATTAATACCTGATGGCTGGTGTGAACACAGTATGTGTGATGGAGGAATGGAGGATCAGGATGTAGTACAAGTACATACACTTGTAAAGTGCATCGTGCGTGCCACTGCGTCCCTCCCCTGCATCATCACGACGAGTCATCATGATCACTCACATGGATTGAATTTGTGACAGTCAGTGTGCTGCTGTGCCTGCCTGGCCAGACTGCCAGTAGTCCCGACTCCCGACTTCCCGCGCAGCGGCGCACGCTATGATAGGCGGAGCTTAGAGACTGGTGTGGTGTCATCGTGATCGGGCACAAAAATAAATTAAACATAACATTAATTGTTTGTTGCAGCAGTGCCAGTGGGGCGGGGCGGGGTGAGGGGGCACAGCATTCCATTTGGGCGGGCATTGCCCCCCAAAGCCCCCCCTTGGAGCCGACCCTGACTTTTATTGTCTTTTTCCAGGAAAACCTTGATTTATTTGTGAACAAGGTAATCCTACATTTGTAGTTCTCACATTAGACCTTATTCCAGCCCATTTGAACATCTGTGCAAAGTGCTTCATGTAGCTTTTTGCAGGGTTTCCAAATTCCAAGCCTTTCTAATACATGGGAAAACTCTGCTATAACCCATATATGAGAGGGGATTTTCCAATGTTTTACAGATTGTTTTAAAAATAATGTTGCTACGCTGAAATATATTTTGTATGTGCTTAGTGAACAGGTAATAAAATTATAATAGACTGGTCATGCTACAAACTTGTACACACCTAAACTACGAACTTCAGAATATTCATTTAAATTTATAATGAGCTGTTTAGACTTAAAAAAAAAAAAGTTAATTGTAAAATTACCTAAAATTATATAAAAAAAAACTGTCAACTGCACATGTGTCATAATTTAATAATATTGGTTAAAGGATCACTAAAGTAATTTCTTACATGCATCAGAAATTATTCACAACATTACAAAATATATTCATACACAATAAACATTCCTTGCAAAATTTGCATTCCAGGGACACAATTATTTAAAATTCTATTGAGTATTTTTATCTTATTGCTTTTTGCTATGGCCAGTTACTGACAGATATAAGTGAGCTCCTGTATATATTAAGCAATCACTGTGCAGCACATATGAAGTCAGGGGTTCTAAATTACATGGAATGAATACTAACCTGAGGGCAGTAAATAACAGAATTTTAGAATTCACAACTTTTTTAATTAGGTTTGGTACATAGGCACCCCCAGTTACAAACACTTCTAGTTTTTATCGTTTGTTAGTTTGTTTAAATAAATAAAATGCATTCAAATAAAAAAAAAAAAAAAAAACACTATTATTACATTTTGGGCCAGATTACGAGTGGAACGCTAACAGTTATGTGCGAGCAAAAAAGTGTTTATTGCGGCTATTTGTGCGCGTTGGGTGGATCGCTTGTATTACAATTTCAAAGTAAATGCGATTGCTTGAGCACAATTGAAGATAATGCGTGCCAGGAAAGCGCATCCCCAGAACTCTGGTTAAAGGGACAGTCTACACCTTGGTCATCTTAAAGTCTTACCTGAGATTAAGCTGCAAATAGCCTCCTTCAACTTTTCTATATCATGCAGCAGGAAGAGTAAAAAAGTTATTTTAAAATGAATATTGTTTCTGGCTAGTTTAAAATGGCTGCCAAGCTCAGCCCACTGATGACATCACTATGTGGGCTGCATCTAGGCACTCTGCTGAATAGCATTGACAGTCTGTTGAACTCAACTAGTGAGCCTTTTGTGATTGGATGCCATATGTAGCCCAGATCATGACTTCATTAGTGGGCTGAGCTTGGCAGTCATTTCAAAGTGGCCAGAAACAATGAAACAATATTCATTTTAAAATTACCTTTTTACCATTCCTGCTGCATTAAATAGAAAATGTGCAGGAGGCTATTTGCAGCTTAACCCCTTAACGACCGACGACGTATGCCATACGTCCTCAAAAAAAAAGCACTTAACGACCGAGGACGTATGGCATACGTCGTCGGTTTAACAGAGCACTGGAAGCGATCGAAATCGCTTCCAGCTGCTCTAACAGTATTGCAGGCTTGCCTTGAGGTCTAGGCATCCTGCAATACTGTTCCCGAGTGCCGGGACTGGATTGATCACTCCCCCACGAGTGATCACTTCCGGTTTCGCTCCACGTGGAGCCCGGCAGTGTTTCAGAGCATGGGAAGCGATCGGACACGCTTCCGATGCTCTGCTTGTGTGCTAAGTGCCTCGGTGGGTCGAGGCACTTAGATATTTGTAAAATAAAAGTAAAAAAAAAAAAAAAAAAAAAAACCGAATAAAATAAAAAAAAGCCCTAAATAGCCCCCCCTCCCCCTTCACTAGGCATCCAAGATGGCGATGCCCAGTGCATCATGGGGCCTCTGGGGATGTCCCTAGCCTGCATCATCATAGGGGCAAGCTAGGGTCACCCAATCTGAGCCTCCCACCCTAAAAAAATAAAATAATAATAAAATACCCCATTTGTCTGATCATGTCAATATTTGTAAATATTGACTATGATCAGTGTGGATCTCCCTCCCTCTCCTCACTTGCCATTTTGTTGGAGAGAGAGAGAGACCTGTATTTAGCAGAGAGAGAGATTTATTTCTTTTATTTGTTAAAAAATATAGAACCAAAGGCTCTTTTCAGAGCCATTAACCCCTAGCTTGCCAGTGATCACTATATATCACTGGCAGTAACATAGGTGCACTTATTTTTTTGCTGCATTTTGCTGTCTGTGCATTTTTTTAGGGGTTAATTTTGTTGTTGTAATTTTTTAAAAACCCAAAGGCTCTTTTCAGAAACATTTAGTTAATTTAATTTAATTTTCAGAGCCATTAACCCCTAGCTTGCCAGTGATCACTATATATCACTGGCAGTAGCATAGGTGCACTTTTTTTTTGCTGCATTTTGCTGTCTGTGCATTTTTTTAGGGGTTAATTTTGTTGTTGTAATTTTTTAAAAACCCAAAGGCTCTTTTCAGAAACATTTAGTTAATTTAATTTAATTTTCAGAGCCATTAACCCCTAGCTTGCCAGTGATCGCTATAAATCACTGGCAGTTGCATAGCTGTACTTTTTTTCTGTCTGCGCATTTTTTTAGGGGTTAATTTTGTTGTTGTAATTTTTTAAAAACCCAAAGGCTCTTTTCAGAAACATTTAGTTAATTTAATTTAATTTTCAGAGCCATTAACCCCTAGCTTGCCAGTGATCGCTATAAATCACTGGCAGTAGCATAGCTGTACTTTTTTGCTAGTTAATTTAGTTAATTAATTTAGTTAATTTAATTTAATTTTCAGAGCCATTAACCCCTAGCTTGCCAGTGATCGCTATAAATCACTGGCAGTTGCATAGCTGTACTTTTTTGCTGTCTGTGCATTTTTTTAGGGGTTAATTTTGTTGTAATTTTTTAAAAACCCAAAGGCTCTTTTCAGAAACATTTAGTTAATTTAATTTTCAGAGCCATTAACCCCTAGCTTGCCAGTGATCGCTATAAATCACTGGCAGTAGCATAGCTGTACTTTTTTGCTAGTTAATTTAGTTAATTAATTTAGTTAATTTAATTTAATTTTCAGAGCCATTAACCCCTAGCTTGCCAGTGATTGCTATAAATCACTGGCAGTAGCATAGCTGTACTTTTTTGCTAGTTAATTTAGTTAATTAATTTAGTTAATTTAATTTAATTTTCAGAGCCATTAACCCCTAGCTTGCCAGTGATCGCTATAAATCACTGGCAGTTACATAGCTGTACTTTTTTGCTGTCTGTGCATTTTTTTAGGGGTTAATTTTGTTGTTGTAATTTTTTAAAAACCCAAAGGCTCTTTTCAGAAACATTTAGTTAATTTAATTTAATTTTCAGAGCCATTAACCCCTAGCTTGCCAGTGATCGCTATAAATCACTGGCAGTAGCATAGCTGTACTTTTTTTGCTAGTTAATTTAGTTAATTAATTTAGTTAATTTAATTTTTTTTAGTAATTGTTTTCTGTGACAGATACAAAAATGTCACAGAAAATATATAGTGCTGAGGAGGCGTATGCCATCCTTGCGTCAGAGTCAGATGCCTCTATTTCTGACTCAGACCCCAATTTTGACCCTGCCATGTGCTCAGATACATCACTAGATGCAGTCTCAACTGATAGTGATGTATCTGTGGCTGCTAGCCCCCCTGCCAGCCCCCCTGCTAGCCCCCCTGCCAGAAGGAGGCGTGTTGCTGCCATTGCTGCTGAAGAGTGGGTAACGCCTCATCTCCAGAGGCCAGATATCCCACCCTTCACAGCAAATGCTGGCATAAATATAGATGTGGCAGGTTTTAGCCCCCAGCAGTTTCTGGAAGTGTTTCTGGGCGATGATATATTGGGGAACATTGTCGCCCAAACTAATTTATATGCCCATCAGTTCCGTGCTGCAAAGCCTGGAACATATTTGGCAAAGCAGCAATGGGCCCCCATCAATGTGCCAGAATTCAAAAAATTCTGGGCATTGACTATGCTGATGGGCATCATAAAGAAACCCTCCATTCGCTCCTACTGGAGTACTAGCCCCATCTGCTCTACCCCCATTTTCTCCCAGACTATGTCGAGGAAGAGGTATGAAATGATTCTGCATTTCATGCACTTCAGCGACAACAGCCTGTGCCCCCCTAGGGAGCATCCCCAATTTGACAGGCTGTATAAAATCCGCCCCCTGATAACCCACTTTTCTGCCAGGTTTGCAGAGGCTTATACACCTGGAAGGAATATATGCGTTGATGAATCCCTAATGAAGTATAAGGGAAGGCTGGGATTCTAGCAGTATATTCCTTCCAAAAGCTCCAGATATGGGGTAAAGGTTTATAAGCTCTGTGACAGCGAGACTGGGTATACTCAGGCCTTCCGGGTGTATGAGGGAAAGGATAGCCACCTTGACCCTCCAGGTTGCCCAGAACATATGGGAACCACTGGCAAGATTGTCTGGGACCTTATATTACCCCTAATGAACAAAGGGTATCACTTGTACTTAGACAATTTTTATACAAGTGTCCTTTTGTTCAAGCTACTGTATTGCTTTGATACAGTAGCTTGCGGTACAATTAAAGAGAACCGCGCAGGTTTCCCAGGACAGCTTGTACGCACCCGGCTACGAAGGGGGGAGACCTCAGCTCTGCGCCAAGAGGAGCTGTTGGCACTGAAGTACAGAGACAAGAAGGATGTATACCTTCTTACCACCATCCACACAGAGAGGACGGTGGCGGTTTCTGTACGTGGCAGAGCTGAGATCATAAGGAAGCCAGTGTGCATCAAGTCTTATAACCGGCATATGGGTGGGGTTGATCTGGCTGATCAGCTGCTGCAGCCCTACCTAATTATGCGGAAGACAAGGGCCTGGTACAAAAAGGTTGCAATTTACCTAATGCAGATTGCAACCCACAACGCTTTTTTGTTGTTCAAAAAAGCAAACCCCAGAGTTAAAAAGACTTTTTTACAGTTTCAGCTCCAGATTATTACGGGGATTTTGTACCATGATGCACCTGCTCCCCGGGCGGTGATGGGAGAGAGCAGAGTTGGGGCTACCCATTTTATTTTTAAAATCCCCCCTACTGCCACAAAGCAGAAACCACAAAAAAAATGCAGAGTCTGTACCAAGAGGGGGAAGAGAAGGGACACCATATATCACTGTCCTGATTGCCCTGGACAGCCTGCACTCTGCATTGGGGACTGCTTCAAGCGGTACCATACAATGGTCAATTTTTAAAAAAATAAATACATTTGCTGTTACATATATATATATTTTTTGGTTATGTTTACAGTTAGATGTTTTTTTGTTTTTTTTACTTTTACTGTGCCAGATTTTTACATTTCACTGCTCAATTTTTTTCTAAAATTGGGCCTGTTTTTTTTTAACCAAAACCCCTGTCAAACCTATGCATGGGGGACATAGGTGTTCTCAGGGTGCCTTGCAGAAAACAACCTGAAGTATGTTTTTGTAATAACTTACAACAGTCTCTCCTAAATTATAGTCAAAAAGCAATGTGTCTGTAAAAATGAAAATTGAAAAATTACCACCATACACTTTCTCCAATTTTTTGGGCTAAAACGGTTGCTTCAAAGGCATCAAAGCACACCATATACAATACCTTGGGGTGTCAACATTTAAAAAATATACACTTTGAATGCAATAAATAAAAGTGGGGTATGCGATAGGCCCCAAACTAAAGATAGGCCTATCAGAAGAAATACTCTCATTTTTAATAACTAAAATCACAAGTCATAAAATTGTAACATAACCTTCCCAAAATCCTGGCAAACCTATGCATGGGGGGCATAGGTGTACTCAGGGTGCCTTGCAGAAAACAACCTGAAGTATTCTTTTGCAATAACTTACAACAATCTCTCCTAAATCATAGTCAAAAAGCAATGTGTCTGTAAAAATGAAAATTGAAAAATTACCACCATATACTTTCTCCAATTTTTTGGGCTAAAACGGTTGCTTCAAAGGCATCAAAGCACACCATATACAATACCTTGGGGTGTCAACATTTAAAAAATATACACTTTGAATGCAATAAATAAAAGTGGGGTATGTGATAGGCCCCAAACTAAAGATAGGCCTATCAGAAGAAATACTCTCATTTTTAATAACTAAAATCATGTAACATAACCTTCCCAAAATCCTGGCAAACCTATGCATGGGGGGCATAGGTGTACTCAGGGTGCCTTGCAGAAAACAACCTGAAGTATTCTTTTGCAATAACTTACAACAGTCTCTCCTAAATCATAGTAAAAAAGCAATGTGTCTGTAACAATGAAAATTGAAAAATTACCACCATATACTTTCTCCAATTTTTTGGGCTAAAACGGTTGCATCAAAGTCATCAAACCACTCCATGTATAATACCTTGGGGGGTCAACTTTTTAAATATAATCACATTTATGGAAAACAAATAAATTGGGGTATGTTAAAAGACCCCCAAAAAAGACGATAGGCAAAGAAAATATGTTAAATGTGAAAAAAAATCACAAACACATGTCAGACATTTGGCATTGCACCGCCCAAACAAGCCACCAAACCTATGCATAGGTGGTATCACTGAACTCAAGAGATGTTGGTGACCACATATTGGTGTCTTCTTTGGTAGTAACACATAACAGGAGCTGTGAATCCATGTCTAAAGTACAATGTATGTGAAAAATAACACAAAGAAATGAATGCCCAATAGTTTGACAAAGACTAGTGGTTGAATTAGTGTATGGAAAGTGTTAAAACACCTGCATTTGAAATACCCTAGGATGTCTACTTTTCAAAAATATATGGTTTTATGGGGGTAAATTACATTGGCCGGCTTCAGAAATGTCTTAAATAGAACATGGGTGCATGGGATGTGAAAATGGGAAGTGTAAAAAATGGAATGCGCTTCCTAAAAATAAGGCCTTCTAGCCCCCAGAGAACCCAACACACCTATACATGGGTGGTATCACTGTACTCAGGAGATGTTGTTGAACACATATTGAGGTGTTTTTTTGGCAGTAACACATAACAGGAACTGAGAATCCATGCCTAAAGTACAATGTGTGTGAAAAATAACACAAAAAAATGACTACCCAAAAGTTTGACAAAGACTGGTGGTTAAATAAGTTCATGGAAAGTGTGAAAATACCAGCATTTCAAATACCCTAGGGGGTCTACTTCTAAAAAATATATGGTTTTATGGGGGTAAATTTCATTGACCGGCTTCAGAAATGTCCCAAATAGGACATGGGTGCATGATGACCGATGTGAAAATTCCAAGTTGAAAAACTGGAATGCGCTTCCTAAAAATAAGGCCTTCTAGCCCCCAGAGAACCCAACACACCTATACATGGGTGGTATCACTGTACTCAGGAGATGTTGTTGAACACATATTGAGGTGTTTTTTGGCAGTAACACATAACAGGAACTGAGAATCCATGCCTAAAGTACAATGTGTGTGAAAAATAACACAAAAAATGACTACCCAAAAGTTTGACAAAGACTGGTGGTTAAATAAGTTCATGGAAAGTGTGAAAATACCAGCATTTCAAATACCCTAGGGGGTCTACTTCTCAAAAATATATGGTTTTATGGGGGTAAATTTCATTGACCGGCTTCAGAAATGTCCCAAATAGGACATGGGTGCATGATGACCGATGTGAAAATTCCAAGTTGAAAAACTGGAATGCGCTTCCTAAAAATAAGGCCTTCTAGCCCCCAGAGAACCCAACACACCTATACATGGGTGGTATCACTGTACTCAGGAGATGTTGTTGAACACATATTGAGGTGTTTTTTGGCAGTAACACATAATAGGAACTGAGAATCCATGCCTAAAGTACAATGTGTGTGAAAAATAACACAAAAAATGACTACCCAAAAGTTTGACAAAGACTGGTGGTTGAATTAGTGCATGGAAAGTGTTAAAATACCAGCATTTGAAATACCCTAGGGTGTCTACTTTTCAAAAATATAAGGTTTGATGGGGGTAAATTCCATTGGCCAGCTTCAGAAATGTCCCAAATAGGACATGGGTGCATGATGACCGATGTGAAAATTCCAAGTTGAAAAACTGGAATGCGCTTCCTAAAATTAAGGCCTTTTAGCCCCCAGAGAACCCGACACACCTATACATGGGTGGTATCACTGTACTCAGGAGATGTTGTTGAACACATATTGAGGTGTTTTTTGGCAGTAACACATAACAGGAACTGAGAATCCATGCCTAAAGTACAATGTGTGTGAAAAATAACACAAAAAAATGACTACCCAAAAGTTTGACAAAGACTGGTGGTTGAATTAGTGCATGGAAAGTGTTAAAATACCAGCATTTGAAATACCCTAGGGTGTCTACTTTTCAAAAATATATGGTTTGATGGGGGTAAATTCCATTGACCAGCTTCAGAAATGTCCCAAATAGGACATGGGTGCATGATGACCGATGTGAAAATTCCAAGTTGAAAAACTGGAATGCGCTTCCTAAAATTAAGGCCTTTTAGCCCCCAGAGAACCCGACACACCTATACATGGGTGGTATCACTGTACTCAGGAGATGTTGATGAACACATATTGAGGTGTTTTTTGGCAGTAACACATAACAGGAACTGAGAATCCATGCCTAAAGTACAATGTGTGTGAAAAATAACACAAAATAATGACTACCCAAAAGTTTGACAAAGACTGGTGGTTGAATTAGTGCATGGAAAGTGTTAAAATACAAGCATTTGAAATACCCTAGGGTGTCTACTTTTCAAAAATATATGGTTTGATGGGGGTAAATTCCATTGACCAGCTTCAGAAATGTCCCAAATAGGACATGGGTGCATGATGACCGATGTGAAAATTCCAAGTTGAAAAACTGGAATGCGCTCCCTAAAAATAAGAGCTTTTAGCCCCCCGAGAACCCGACACACCTATACATGGGTGGTATCACTGTACCCAGGAGATGCTGCTGAAGACATATGAGGGTGTTATTTGGCAGTAACCCTTAATATTATCAGTAAATGTATTCTTAAATTGCTATTTTGTCAAAAAATCTAATTATTTTTTTTCCCCCCAAACTTTGGCATAGATTGGTGGTAAAATGGTTGCATGAAAAAAGTCAAAATACCCCAAGTTTAATACCTTAGGTTGTCTTCTTTTAAAAAATATATACATTTGAAGGGTTATTCAGGGATTCATGACAGATATTGGTGTTACAATGTAATTATCGCCAATTTTGAAAAAACATGGTTTTGAAATAGCAAAGTGCTACTTGTACTTATTGCCCTATAACTTGCAAAAAAAGCAAAGAACATGTAAACATTGGGTATTTATAAACTCAGGACAAAATTTAGAAACTGTTTAGCATTGGTATTTTATGGTGGTTGTAGATGTGTAAGAGATTTTGGGGCTCAAAGTTAGAAAAAGTACATTTTTTTTCATTTTTTCCTCATATTTTATATTTTTTTATAGTAAATTATAAGATATGATGAAAATAATCATATCTTTAGAAAGTCCATTTAATGGCGAGAAAAACAGTATATAATATGTGTGGGTACAGTAAATGAGTAAGAGGAAAATTACAGTTAAACACAAACATCGCAGAAATGCAAAAATAGCCTTGGTCCCAGATGGTCAACAAATTGAAAATTGGTCTGGTCACTAAGGGGTTAATCTAAGGTAAGACTTTCAGATGACTAAGGTGTAGACTGTCCCTTTAACTGTTGAGTGAAACAAAAAAGTGTTACAAAATACATAAAAAATACATTACAAAGTACAATTACGCTCATAATAACAGTATCTAATAAAAATTATTTTTAAAAAAATTGCACAAAAATATTTATAAGAGCTCAGAGATATGTGTTAGAAAAACACGTCTAAAGATGTATATGTATGTATGTTTACATGTGTGTACATTTGTATTTATTTGTGCATGTATTTACAGACACATATACACACATAAATACATACATAAACATATATAGACATATATAGACATATACTGTATATAAGTGCATTGGAGCCCATAACAATCAAGTAGAGGAAAACATGAAAAATCAAATTTATGTGAAACTCATATTTAATAAAGTGTTAACTATCTTTACTGTAAATATTTCTCATTCCAATATTCTTCTATGTGAAGAACATTGGAAAGTGAGTCATATTTTCATTTCGGGTTAGCGCACTTGCTATCGGGTTTGCGCATGAATAGGGTGTATTTTGCTCCATTGACTTCCATGGGGGAATACGTTAACGTGTGCGCAATGTCCTAACCAGCTTTTTATGTGCATTGTGTTAGAGGGCAAAAGAAAACGTTTTACTTTCAACTTAATACAAGCGCTACCTGGTAAACGCAAAAACCTTACTTCTAGTGGAATTAGCAAGGGATCATTAAATACCGTTCCACTTGTAATCTGGCCCTTTATTGGGAATTCAGTTTAAATTTAAAGTCCATTTAAAGAGACATAATACAGCGAAAAGAAAATGCTGTAATGTGTTTAACCCCTTTCCTGTCCTTTAAATAAAATAAACTGCATTGCTGCTTACTGGATATTCATTATAAATATAGAATCAATTATTATTAAAGGGACAGTCTACACCCGTATTAACATTTGCTTATATGTTAGAATATGTGAGGATAGTTCTATCTCACCCCCTTTACCCTACGGAGTTTGCCTCACAAACGGAGATCCCAGAAATAAAAACGTTGTTTTCAGACGTTAAAGATGGCCTACAAACTCCGCCCATTCCCTTCCTCTCCTACCTTGAACTCCCCTTCTCTTTCGATATCATACTCGTGCATGGTCAACCTCATACGTCATTTACGTGTAAACACGCATGCTCCTATATACAGAAGTGACGTAGATGAAGTCTGTCTGTGCTGCACGTCTGAAATCTATCAGATTGTGTTTTAGTTCCTACGCTGCAAGCGTCCTTGTTATTGTTCAAACAGTAAGTTCCCCATAAGGTGTGCAAAACGACAAAAGCGCGATCATGATTTTTCATCCGTGATCAAAATTTTGATTGGAGCGTTTAAAAGCAGAGAGTGTATGATGTACATACTAGGCGGAGCTGGTACGCCATTTATAATGATTATATACTGAGTTTGGATTAGGAATAATTCGGTTTGTGAAGCAGGATGGTTACGGTATAGGGGGTGAGTTATAACTATCAGCACTTATTCTAACATATAAGCAAAGGTTAATACGGGTGTAGACTGTCCCTATTATTTTATTTTTTTACCTTCTCTGGCTGCTTCTTTTTGTTTCTGTGTAAATCCCTGCAACTAGCTTTCTTTCTAACAGATGTTGAACTAAATGTTCCTATTATATTGTACAGCTAATTCAAGGGTCTTTAATAAATACAAAAACAATGTCTCATCCAGTGGTTTAGAATCTTAAACTTAAAATGATGGCCATTAAATAAAACATCAGTCAGTAACACTGGATTAAATATTATTTCTGGTAACGTTCTGCCAACACATTCCTATGCTGTTATTAAATACTTTGATTTATCCCATCAGGTCCTATTGACGTATTTACTTTGTCACTAAAAGAGTACAGCTTATTCCAATTATGCAAATAATGAAAGATGACATTTATTTTAAAAATGAGGTATTTTATCTTTAAAAGGGACATTAAGTACAAAATAAATGTTAGATATAATGATTTTTTTAAGACAAAGATTAGCCTGAGAATAAAATGACAATGTCATTTTTTAATTATATTAGTTGTTTAAATATTGAAAAAAACAATGTTAAAGGGCCAGTAAACCTAGAAAATAATGTTATATAATTCTGCACATAGTGCAGAATTATATACCATTATATTAGTGCTAGCTTTATACAACCTAATATTGCCGGTGAATTTTTATTAAAAAAAGAGGGTATTTCAGACCCGCCCTCTGTGCTCTACTGAGCGGGTCTGGTTTTCCCTCTGAGCGCATCTGAGCAGCTGTCTAGTCACAGCCTGGCCCGACCGCGCCATTACACTCAATGTAGCTCGCTCCTGCTCTGTCAGGTAAGGTAAGCTCAGTAGCAGCAAAGAACCTAGGTTCTAGCTGCTGATTGGTGGCTGCATATAGATACTGATTGTCATTGGTTTACCCATGTGTTCAGTTAGAAACCAGTAGTGCATCACTGCTCCTTCAACAAATGATACCAAGAGAATTAAACAAACTTGATAACAGAAGTAATCTGGAAAGTTGTTTAAAATTGTATGTTCTACCTAAATCATGAAAGAAAAATGTCTGGTTGCATGTCCCTTTAAGGTTTAGTTGCTGTAAAGCAATGTTACTAGAGCACTGTTTTTCAAACCTGTCCTCACGCCTCCCTAACGGGTCAGATTTTGAGGATATCTGAACCAGAGCACAGGTGAAACAATCAGCTGATTAGTAAACATGGTTATTTTACCTGCTCTCTCCCAACGTAATCCGAAAAATTGATTGACACTGCCGAGTCTGCAGGGGGCGGCGTTGCACCAGCAGCTCACAAGAGCTGCTGGTGCAATGCTGAATACGGAGAGCGTATTTCTCTCCGCATTCAGCGATGTCTGTCGGACCTGATCCGCACTGTCGGATCAGGTCCGACAGACATTTGATAAATAAGCCTCTATCTATAGTTTTCACAAGTATGCAGCCATTTTACCCCTTGGCTGTCACATAAAAATAAATTATTGTACCTCTTTCTTTAGCCAGATGGTTAATTGTGCACAAGTCACCTATTAGCATCGTTACACATTATCAAAATGCAGGAACTTTAACCTATGATGTAATCACTTAACCCCCAAAATTGCCACACTGTTTGTTCTAAATCCTGTTTTTTTGTTGTTGTTTTTTATTACAAAATCAGAAGATTAATAAGGTAGATGATAATTCTGTGTTGTTTTCAGGAACTAAAAATTTTAAGTTTCAGAAGTATTTTGTGATTGTGATCAGCGGAAAAACATACTGAGAATACCGGATGAAGTTCATAAATGGAAATCTAACAGAAAACAAGCACAATATTGTGACCAACCCTTTAACCCCTGCCTGTCTGTACTTATTTGTTACATCGAAACAAAGTTCCGATGTAAACAAATAAGTAAAAAAAAAATCACGCAATCATACATGCGATTGTGGGATTTCAGTGATAGGATCGGGTCAGGGGGGAGTTCCTATGATGCTAAGCACGCCCTCCAGCCCGTGATCTCAGTCAGGAAGCCGTCATGGCTTCAGGACAGCAGAACGGCTAGGACGTTCTATGCTGTCCTAACAGCGCTAAAGCCCAGTGCGGTTAGGAAGGCATGGAACGTCCTAACGACGGGAAGGGGTTAATGAGTAACTGAGCACAGAGTTGATTAGAATGCATAAAATAAATTGGAATACGCAATTTGATTGGTCTAATAATACTCAAGGGGAAGAGATTATAGGGCAGTCTTCCAAGAAGCTCAGACCATGAGGATTATAAAGATTATTCTACAGAAAAGTAAAAGGGAATCAATTTAATTGTAGAATATTGATAAAATACAGTGAAATAACGTCAGCACAACCATATTTTAAAAGTTTTCTTTCAATGTAAATTACAGGAAAAAGAATCAAAATAAATAAAGTATATTGCAAAGTTGTTGTTTTTTACTACATATAATAAACATTTTATTGTAAAATCTCAAGGGGTTTATTATCCCTTTAAATTGCATAGCAAAAACTGCAGAAATGAATTTCTTATTTTTGTTTTTCTTCTTTTTATGTGCACACCACTAAATTTAAAAAAAAAATGCACCACAGCTAACTGACGGAACAAAGCACAGGAAAAATATACTGGTCACATTACATTGTTTCATCAAATGCATAAATGCTCTGAAGTGTAACTAAGATTAAATGCCCTGAAGGGTACACGGCTAAGAATAAAGGTAAACAAACCCAAAGAATAGGGCAGCTATGCAATATTTATAAATGTAATCCACATCAAAATACAATAATTGCTTTCTTGGCTGGGTATGCTGTCATGTGAAGAAAAAAAATTATATAAATATTTTGTTGTATCTTTTCATGGGGCCGTTATTGTTGGAGCTTGTCTGGCATCACTGTTCTTGCCGTATGTAGGCCTTGTTTGTTGCAGCTTTCAGCTAGAACTTATATACAGGTAGGCAGGGAAGCAAAAGACTCCTGCTAAAAGAAGATTCTTTGGTGCTTCCCAGTGCATAGTTGCCAACTGTCCAGTTTTTTCCAGGACAGTCCAGTTTTTTTTAGCTTCCTGTCCCTGCCTTTTAAGTCTGCCCCTTGTTCAAATTAGTCTGAATTTAGTTTAATAATAATGTATGCAGTGCAGTACTATCACCTGGAGATGGGCAAATGTTTTGCAACATTCAAAAAATAAAAGGAATTTAACACATTTGTTTGTTTGTTTCAAATTTTGAATGTTTGTACAACATTCTAACATTTGTTTAATTTAATAGCATTTCTAATGCTGTCTTTAAATTGAATATTCTGATTTTTTTTTTCTAATCCTGATATTGCATAATTTTAATTGAATTGTGCAATATTTGAATTAGAAAAATTTGAATCAATATATTTGTAATAGTATTTCTAATGCTCTCTTTATATTTAATATTGCAATTATGCATTATTTGAAATAGAAAAATTGGAATAAATACACAGGTGGCCCTCGGTTTATGCCGGTTCAATTTACGTCATTTCAGAATAACAACCTTTTTTTTCAGTCATGTGACTGCTATTGAAAAGCATTGGAAAGCAGTGCACTAATTAAAATAGCCAGTAGGTGGAGCTGTCCGTTAGTGTTGAAGCAAAGTAATGCAAGCTTAGCAGACTGAAATTGATCTGTGTACACAGAGCAGACCAGACCTATCGAGCAACAAGATCTAGCAGCTACTTCCCTTTTATCTTCCTGTCTAACTGCATGAGGTGAGGGTGCCTAACTGCCTATTAATCACTGCAGATTGAAATGCATAGAATAGGTGCAGACCCAATATTATCGAACATGCTAACAATGCAGAGAACTGTTTGCAGAAAAATGCACATAAAAAAACGTTTTTGTTCATTAAACTTAGTTTGATGATGATACAATCTGTTGTGTAATTATTTTATTAGGTGATGTTTAGCAAATGTTTTTGTTCATTAAACTTAGTTTGATGATGATACAATCTATATGATTAGGTTTATAATGTTGTTTAGCATTTAAAGTCTTAATTTCAAAGCTTTAAAAATAATGTATTAGATGTTACTTATGACAATTTTGAGAGGGGCATGGAACCTAACTCCCTCACTTCCCATTGACTTACATTATAAACTGGGTTTCAATTTACAACGGTTTCGATTTACAACCATTCCTTCTGGAACCTAACCCGGCGTAAACTGAGGGCTACCTGTATTTGTATCTATTAAGTATCAATTTTCTAAATTCCCTACTACATGAACTATTGAGCTTCTGAAAAGTATTTGTTAACTAAAATGTTACATTTGAAATTTCGAACGTGGATATTAAATCTAATTATGAACATTCAAAAACCTGAAATAAAATTTGATTAATTAATTTTAATGGTTTTCCTTCTTATCAAAATTCGATTGTCAAAAATTAATGTCCACAGGACTATTCGTTCTACCAAGCGAATTACACTTTAACTATATTCACTTTTCCCTAGGTTGCTGTTGCTTTTGATTTTACTCTTTCATCTCATTGCTTCCAAATATTTTTTTTTTATATATAGTCTTTCTTTACACTGAAGGTTAGCAGTGTGTAGGCAGGTGTCAGGTAATGAGGGGGCATGAGTTGTGATATATAATACCAGGGAGGGTAGGAAGCAAGGGGTGAGGAAGCAAGGCATCTCAATAGTGTTGCATAATTTGAGACATGTTATTACCCCAATATATATACTTAGGCTTTGCTTAGCAGGGACTTCAGACATGAAACTCTTCATTTGCTAGGACTGGAATTTACAGAACTTTCAAAAAAAATCCAGATTTACTGGGCATTTCTGGATCAATTAACCTATCAATAATATAATGTTTTAGCAAATGCAAAAAAAAAATGTCCACCTGTCTTTTCCTCCATTCCAGCATCTCCAACATAGTAGATAGCAGGTTAAACATATCAAGGTAATACCACTGTCTAATTTCAGGCTGTGTAACATCTATATAACCTAGGACGCTTTGCAGTGTCCTACTATACAGACTGAAGGGTTCCTTATTAAACCCTTGCTTGCTTATTTTGGTACATGCTGTCAAGGTATTCATCCTATGCCAATTATGTGCTTGAGAGTAAGGGGGGTGATGAGAAGTGTCATGAGATGCAGGACACAGCAGATAGGGTACAACACTATTTTATTGCAGAGCATGGAAGTATACATCTGGTACCATAGATCTCACTTAGTAACTGCGACATAGACAATAACGGACCTGAGCACCACCCCCCATCCAGTGACGTCACTTCCCACTCTCATCACAAGGAGCTTGATCGTTTAACTTGCATTAACCCCTTAAGGATCAGGAATTTCAGAAAAAAAAATTGCCCAATGAAATACTGAAGAAGTTTTAGCATTTTTGCTATCACTCCATTTAAACAGAAATAGTCTTTTTTTTTTTTTTTAACCTATCAAATTTATAAATATTTGTTATTAGTAGACAATCCAAAGTATTGATCTAGGCCCATTTTGGTATATTTCATGCTACTGTTTTGCCGCCAAATGAGATCACATTAAACAAATTGTTAACTCTTTCATGAACTTTGTGCTTCTCACTGAAATTATTTACATACTGCTTGTGCAGTCATAATACAAAAAGTTGTAAAAACTTCTCTAAGATCCCATTTGTTCAGATATAGCAGGCATGTATGGCTTTGCCATTGTTTTTTGGTAATTAGAATGCCGCTAATTGCAACTGCGCACCACACTTCTGAAATTCCTGGAACTGAAGGAGCTAATTAATTAGTTAGCTGGTAAGGGTAATAGTATTATAATATAGGTATTATCCTCCAAGATGATCCCTCCCACCTCCCTGATCCTTCCCAAACATCTCTACCCCATCTTTTTATTTTATTTTCTGCAATGTAGGATCCCCCTTATCTCCTACTACCAGGATCCTTCTGAAACAGCTCTCTCACCCTCCCCCCTTCAAATGGTCTCCACCATCTTAAAGTAGTGTCAGCTGCCTGCCAGTACCCCAGTTTACATACATTTTGCTATAAATGATTTATTTTATTAATAAAAATATTGTTTCTGTAGTGTAGCGCCCCCCTCTCACACTCCCAACCTCCCCAATCCAACAGATCATAGAGTAGGGCCCCCTCTCCCCTCTCATAATACACTTTTCTGTAGTGTAGTGGATCCCTCCTTCTGTTCCTCCTAGTAACATTTTTCTATAGAATGCAATCCCTCCCCTTCCTTCTCCCACCCCACTGTGGTGATGGGCTGCCTACCTGCCTCCATCCCACATCACCCACGGCACCACTGCAAGCCGATGCAGACAGGGACACAGAGTCTGTCTGCATCGACAATCTGCTTACATATGGCAAAGTAAGAACGATCAGTTCTTCCTTACCATATGAAGGAAGATGCCTTCTGCCTCTAGATGCAGTCTTGGCTGGGACCGCAGCATGAGGCAGAAGGTTGGACGTAGGTACTATGTCAAAAGTGTACAATGAGAAAAGTAGTCACACAGGGACTTTGGATATCCCTACCATGCTAACTTCTTCTCTCCATAGACATCAATGGGCTAGGCTGTTATTGCTCGCATGCTAAATCGGCACCCCATTAGAGGTTATAAATATTTTACATTCCCCTGTTCTTCTCTTAGACGAATATTTTATTTATATATATATATATATATATATATATATATATATATATATATATATAATGATTTATTTGTAATATCTCTCTCTATCTATCTATATATATATATACCGGTATATATATATATATATATATATATATATATATATATATATATATATATATATATATATATATTGTATATATACACAAAACACAGAAGGGGACTGCACTCTCAGACTGGACTGGGTACACAACCCATAACCCTGCATAATGCTCAGCCCTGGGTGCTAATAGCACTCTCAGGAAGCTGTGCTGTCTCCAGAGTCACAGGCAGTTAACCCCAGACAAGTCTGGGTGCAAGGCCCATAGGGAAAATTACAAAATAAATTAATACAACACACAGAGAAAGTCCAGCACAGCTTCCTGAGATTGCTATTAGCACCAAGGGCTGAGCATGTTGCAGGGTCATGGGATGTGTACTCAGTCCAGTCTGAGTGCAGTCCCCTTCCGTGTTTTGTATATGTCTAGGGTGATTACATAAGACTGTGAACTCTGACTTGTTCCCAGTTTGTTTTATTGAGAGCTGGCATTTGTATGGCTGTATTAGGGACCCAGGTTTTGGAAGAGACCTTGACGTGGTACCTGGGCTTGTCCCATTTGGCCAGAGGCTGTAACTAACTCTTCCAGATTTGAATTTAATCTTAGCTGAGAGCTTGTAAGCGAGTGCTGGACTTTCTCTGTGTGTGTGTGTGTGTGTGTGTGTGTGCAGGGCCCCCATCAGGGGGTGACAGGGGTGACTCCTGTCAGGGGCCCAATGGGCTAGGGGGGCCCCATGAGGCAAGAACTAAAAAAAAAAAAAAAAAAAAATTTTTTTTTTTTTTTTAATTTTGTCAGCCACCAGTGGGTACTACAGCAGAGTACTTATTGAGCATGGGAAATGTTATTACAAGGAGAAAAGTATTAGCATTTGAGAGGATTTCTAAGTGTGCACTAAACCGCTATGCACAGTGTGAGACAGACTTGGCACTTTGTTTGTAGAGTGTGTGCCTGAGTCAGAACGGCTGATCACTTTCATTAGTAGAGGAGGTAGGAATTACTTAGCAAATGTTTTTTATTTCTTTGTGCAATTTAAGATTGTAACTTTAGTGTGGTAGTAGTTGTATGGTGGGGCCAGGGGTCCATAAAAACACATTTTTTTAGCAGCAGTGTATTTATGATTATTTGACAATGCTGTAGAAATTCTATATTTAAAAGCATGCAGAAATGTTTCCTCCTCAATACACAAATGATATATATTACATTCCAGTTTACTGCCCCTTTATGCAAGGACTTTCCAGATACAAGGAGGCATTTTATCTAAGATTTTTACATCTGCATAACATGTTATACTCTCAGACTTAGATTGCTCAGTGTTGGAAATGAGACAGGTTAACTTAAAACTGTACAGTTTACTCTACAGCTGACTTAATTTTGAAATGCATACCAACAAGCTTAAATCCTGCATTTAACCAGATCTAATGGTATGAGTACCACAGCTTATGTTTCCACCAAGACCATATAGAGTACAGCATTTTCAAAATCCACAAGTACAGCTGACATATGGGAACATTTGTACGCTATATTTGAAGTGGTGCTCTTGGTTGGGGAAAATGGGGAAAATATAAAACAAACATATATCAACCTTTTAAAAGCAATTTTCTTCATCTAGCCATCTACCCAGATCATTATTGTACCATTTTTAATTCACAGAATTATTTTTGATTGCACATTTACAAATATGATTCTTTAAAAAGTGATCTCTTAATTTCTGCATTTTTATTATCATGCATGTCACACACTGTTGATTTAGGGGATGCAAGGTGCATAAATGTTTCCTCCTGTGAGTGTTTCTGTGGGTGTCTGTGTTTATGTCTTTGTGCTTTGGTTTGTGTCTCTATGAATGTGTATGTATTTTTTTTCTGTTGTTATCTCTGTGAGGGTGGGTGTGTATGTATTTGTGCATTTTATGTGGATGTCTGTGAGGGTGTGTGCATATGTCTTTGAGCTTTTTCTATGGGTGTCTCTGTGAGGGTGGGCGTGTGTTTGTCTTTGTGTATTTTCTCTGGATGCCTCTGTGAGGGTGGGTGTGTATGTCTGTGTTTTTTGTGGATGTCTCTGTGAGGGTGTGTGTCTGTGTGTGTGTGTATGTATGTCTGTGTTTTCTGTGTATGTCTCTGGGAGGGTGTGTATATTCTGTGGTTGTCTCTGTGAGGTTGTGTGTATGTCTTTCTGTGTTTTCTGTGGGTGTCTCTATTGGTGTTTCCTTGGGTGTATGTGCAAGTTTGAGTTTGTGTGTGTGTGTGTCCATTGTCTGTTCCTTTTTAGGACATTTTGACCTTACTACTGATTATTCACATCTTTCTACAGACTTTGAGACTAATGAGACCTTTCCGGAAGTCACCAATCTACCATTTAACCTTTAAATTATTGTTTAGGCAGTTCAGGGCCCTTCCTTTCAGCCACTGCATGCTGTTGTCATCATTTAGTTGGCATCTTCCTTTACAAAAAGATAATCAGAACTCCATATTTTGTTTTCTAAATCTCCTTTTTTTACACAACTGTAGTTCACCTCATTACTTGTCAGGTCAATGTAAACAAGTGCTAAGTGTCTGTTTGGGTGTCTGTGTCTGAGTTTCTTTGCGTGTTTGCTAGAGTGTCTATATGTGAATCCTTATGTGTGAATGTGTGTGTATGTTTCAGTGTATGTTACTACCTTTACAACATTTCCAAGTTTAAATAGATACTTAAGAATAAAGTGCATATACGTTTTAGTCACTTGGTCAAAAATTGCACGTGTCAAGGGGGGGGGGGCCCTGATCAATGGTTAAGTCAGGGGCCCCAAAATTTCTAGTGGCGGCCCTGTGTGTGTGTATATACATAAATAAATATAGGCTTAAATATAGATGGCTTAAATATAGATGGAGATATTATTAACTTCTGGGAATAAGTATAGGCTGATACAATAAGGGGAAAATCCCTTAAAAAGTAACCCTATGCAACTGATATTATTAATTTTCTCCATCCTCTCTCTCCCTTCCTAAGAAGAGATGTAAAGATATGGTTAGCTTCATCCCTAAATGGGGACATATAAATTTATCTTGCATATACAAACATGCCATACACCAATATAATATTGACAGTTGTTAAATCTAGTATACAACATTTAATTAGATTGAGTAGGATATTAAGGTATGTTGAACTGCATGTATTATAACAAGATGAAATGATATACCATAGTCCCTGAAGGGTTAAATTCAGTGTGAGAAAGAGTGTGCCTATACAATATAGCTGGTTACTATACTTGGTGCTGTTCTGCTGTCACTTTAAGTCTCTGAAATTCAGTTTACTGTGGGGATGGGGCATCCAATAAGAATGTGAGGGAGCATATTTAAGCTCCACAGGTGCTAGTCAGAAATAAGTCTATGATTAAGGCTAGATAGCCGAAACGCGTCAGACTGACGGATTTCCTGCAGTAATTTTATGCTATCAACATGTGTGCCGTGGATTTTAAATCTAATTTTGAATAAAGAAACATTTTAACTTTTCAAGCAGTTATCGTCTGTTGTTCATACCTTTCAAGCACCGGAGTATGCTGAGGTATAACTGCTGGAGCAGATTGTGCTCTCAAACCCGTTGAGGATCCGGGATTGGGTTTTCTATACCGCCAGGATCACTGACACTGACCGGGGATTTCTTTCAAAGTGCCGCACGGAGCGTCTGCTCTCCAATTGGTGCAACAGTTTCCACGTGACACGGAAGTCACACAGGACGCCTACGGAGGATCCGGCCTACCTTTGGAGGATAGTGGTAGGAACGCTACCTGTGTTTGGAGCTGAACATCCATAACATGATCGTTTGGGAGGAGAGAGAAATGTGAGCTGGGAGCGGCTGAAGAGGAAAGTGACCGAATTGTCAAAACCGGGTGTCAGTGTTAGCGGTGTCGGTTACCTTGAGACACGGTAAGAACTTTTTTTGCTCATTTAAGTACTAACTGTACACTCTATTACCGTGACTTGGCAACCGTATTGTATATACACGAATCTAAATATATCTTAATGACATTGCTCAAGATACGTTACAGTGAAAACCCTTATACTAATAGAACCTCATAATAGCATTAAGATAAATTTGCTATCCAAACAATTTTTCTAAGTGTCATAAATTTCTCTTGTCTATTAACTACCTAAAGAGACAGAGAAATGGAGAGGGATACGGCCACATGCAGTAGTAATTTTTATTCACTGATTAGTATGGATGACTTTGAGAGGAGCAGACCAACACTTGAGAATACGTTTAATCCTGACAATCAGATAAAAGATATGCCAGAAACCTTTATGAAAATGGAACAGGCTCTTATCAGAGAATACCAGATTTGGTGGGATAAGAGATCCTTAGAAAAATATGTGGATCTGAATATGGTACCCAGAGGACTTAGGCTACGTAAGAGGCCGTCTTTTCAAGTCTCAGAGGAATGGTTTATCTCTGAGTGGAACAGTATACTAACAGAATGTTCCATTAGACTCATGGGTGTCATAATCAAATTTAAGAACCAAAAGCTGGAAGAGGCAAGAGGTTTCATTAAAGATTTACAGAAAGAACTAAATTCATTTACTACACATGATCGTTACAGGGAACTGGACATCTTATTAAAAACCACCATTGATAGTATGAAACAGGACATTGACAGACTAAAGTATAATAAGTTTCTACGTGATACAGATGACTACAGAAATAATAAGGTGTACCAATGGAACAATCAGACCTTTAGGAGACAAAAGAAACAGAGGAAAATAAATAGAGGGAATGCACCCACAGCTAAGAGCCAGGCACCCGGACAAGGGGGGAAGAAACAAGTGACATTTTCAGACACTGAAGAGTCTAATGAAGATAATGAAGTTAGAGACTTTGTGGACTATATGTCAAGTGGGGCATCCTCTGATGAAGAGGCCTTTTTACAATCTAATGAGAGTCTCACGAATGCATTACCAACAGGGAATATAGAACAACCGACAGCTTCTAATACCATGGTCTCCACAGGTATATTAAAATCAGGGAACAGAGATAAACATAATAATAAGTATACAAGAGTTTTGGATGTACAGCCTTGCACACATTCAGCCCCAAATAATACAGAGGTACAGGTTTTTCAGGAGGAAGGGGCCAGAGGCCAGGGGGGAGGAAGAGGAGGAAGAGGAAGAGGAAAGTACAAGGAACCTCAGTCCCAGAGAGAACAGTATGCTCTGAGGAGAGGAAAACAAAACAAGTACAAGATATGAAGGTAATAAATATATCAAGCATAGTACTTAGTGAGGAAGAAATATTGTCTTTGAAATTGGGCTTGAACTTTGTTCCCTCTGCAGATTTCAATGTATTTGACACCTTAATTGATATTAACAGATTTGTACGGACACTCACGTTGAAAAAACATTTCACAGGTAGTGATAATTTGGAAACAAAAATACACTCAAGTACTGCAGAGGTGCACACTGTAATGAATGATTATTTTCAAATAAAAGATGCTGTTGATTTCCTCTCCCTATACCATCTAGAAAGAGAAAGTTGTCCTCCTACCACTACAAAAAGAATGCATAATGGCTTTAGGCGTAAATCTAGCTTTTACCCCACCCAATCAAGGGGCATGATTTTGGAACTCTTTCACAAAAGAGTGGAGGAAGATCTAATCAGATTAAAAAATGACACTAAGAACTACAGGTCTAACCTAACAAATAAAGAGAAAGAGGGCCTCAAGAAATTGAGAGAAAGAGACAACATTGTCATCAAGTATTCAGATAAGGGGGGGACGATTGTAGTGATGGACAAGAGTACATATATAGAAGAAGCACTTAGACAATTAGGTGATGAAAATGTCTATACGATTCTACATACTAACCCCACCAAACACTTTCAAACACTGTTGAAGGATTTGCTTGACAATGGCCTAGAACAAGGGGTGATGGACTTGTCGACCTTCAAATATCTGTATATACATGAGCCAGTGGTACCTATTTTTCATCACTTACCGAAGGTCCACAAGTCCATCACCAATGTCAAGGGTAGACCAATTGTTTCAGGGATAGGTTCTCTTTTTGAGAACCTGTCCAACTGGATAGAATCTTTACTCCAACCACTTGTCTGTAAATTACCCTCTTTTCTGAGGGACACGAAACATTTACTAAACTCACTAAAGGAGATCACTTGGATTGAGGGGTACAGTTGGCTCACCATTGATGTGGTGAGCCTGTACTCCTCTATACCTCATGAGTATGGTTTAATAGCCATTAAAGAAATGATGGATCTCCTTAGTGATTATGAGGAAGACCTTAAGGAATTCATTGTTAGAACCGTTCGCTTTCTGTTGACCCACAACTATTTTGAGTTTGAGGGTAAATTCTATCTGCAGAGACGTGGGACAGCTATGGGGGCTAAATTTTCCCCTGCTTATGCCAACCTATTTATGGGTTGGTGGGAGCTGTCCCACGTCTATGTAGATGGAAATCCACACAGGGGGTCGTTGGTAGGGTACAAACGCTATATCGATGACCTCCTGTTTGTGTGGGCTGGGCCCAAAGCAGAAGGTGAACGGTTTGTGGCCTATTTGAATGAGAACCAAGTGGGTCTGGAATTCACTTCACATTTTGAACAGAACAAAATCGATTATCTAGATGTAACACTTGAAGGAGATCTAGGCACTAGGTGTATATCCACTTCTTTGTATACCAAACCTATATCTGCAAATTCCCTTTTACATGCTAAGAGTTGTCACCCCAAACATATGCATTATGGGGTGTCCAAAGGAGAAATGATAAGGATTAGATGCAATTGTTCTGACAAAGATACTTTTCAAAAAGAGAGTAGGGCCTTAATTAATAAACTAAGAGCAAGAGGCTATCCTGAAGATAGTATTATGAGAGCATATAAGGATGTTAGAGGCCTATCTAGAGAGGAATTACTCAAACCTAAAGATACACAGAAGAAATATAAGAGAATGGAGAGAAGTGCTAATCACAGGAATCAAAATGGAGGTGTCACATTCGTGACTACATATACTAATCAATACAATAGTATTTGTAATATTATTAGAAAGAACCTATCAATTTTGAGAGCAGATAGCAGTTTGAAAACTGTAATTGAAGAGGGATGTCAGTTTGTGTCTAAAAGGAATGTGACCATTGGTAATATGGTGTCCCCCAGTGTCTTGAGAAAACCCAAGAAGGGTAGCAGCTGGCTTACATGTAAGGGACACTATAGGTGTGGCACCCATAGCTGTGTAGCATGTGATCTTACACAAACAAGCAAGATCTTTCAATCTTCTAACACCCATAAGGTCTACAATTGTGATTTTTGTACGAACTGTAGGTCAGAATATGCTATATACATGGTGACATGCACAGCCTGTGAGAAACAGTATATAGGGTGCACTTCCAGAGAAACAAGAGTTAGGATAAAGGAACATCTATATGATATAGATAAAAACAGAGCTACAACAGGAGTCTCAAAACATTTTATATTTGAACATGGGGGTGATATAAGAACATTCACCTGGATGATCATTGATCTGGTAATGAGAAAAGCTAGGGGTGGCAATAGGGTACATGCCCTCTTTAGAAGGGAGGCCTATTGGATTTTTACACTCAGGACACGTAAACCAAATGGCTTAAATATAGATGGAGATATTATTAACTTCTGGGAATAAGTATAGGCTGATACAATAAGGGGAAAATCCCTTAAAAAGTAACCCTATGCAACTGATATTGATAATTTTCTCCATCCTCTCTCTCCCTTCCTAAGAAGAGATGTAAAGATATGGTTAGCTTCATCCCTAAATGGGGACATATAAATTTATCTTGCATATACAAACATGCCATACACCAATATAATATTGACAGTTGTTAAATCTAGTATACAACATTTAATTAGATTGAGTAGGATATTAAGGTATGTTGAACTGCATGTATTATAACAAGATGAAATGATATACCATAGTCCCTGAAGGGTTAAATTCAGTGTGAGAAAGAGTGTGCCTATACAATATAGCTGGTTACTATACTTGGTGCTGTTCTGCTGTCACTTTAAGTCTCTGAAATTCAGTTTACTGTGGGGATGGGGCATCCAATAAGAATGTGAGGGAGCGTATTTAAGCTCCACAGGTGCTAGTCAGAAATAAGTCTATGATTAAGGCTAGATAGCCGAAATGCCTCAGACTGACGGATTTCCTGCAGTAATTTTATGCTATCAACATGTGTGCCGTGGATTTTAAATCTAATTTTGAATAAAGAAACATTTTAACTTTTCAAGCAGTTATCGTCTGTTGTTCATAAATAAATATGTATATATACTTATATATATAAATATATACACACACATATATATACCTATATATATATATATAAATATCTCTCTCTCTCTCTCTCTATATATATATATATATATATATGCAAGGTACCAGCACTCACTTATATTTATAATCCAGGGTGCATCCCAAGTATATCCAGTGAACAATCATAGAGAGCACTCGCCGTGTTGAATAATCCATATTTATTTAGACCTCTAAATAAATATGGATTATTCAACACGGCGAGTGCTCTTTCTCTGATTGTTCACTATATATATATATATATATATATATATATATATACACACACACACACATATACACTCAACAGCCACTTTATTAGGTACAACTTGCTAGTATCGGGTCAGAACTGCCTTAATTCTTCATGGCATAGATTCAACAAGGTATTGGAAACATTCTTCAGACATGTTGGTCCATATTGACATGGTAGCATTACACAGTTGCTGCAGATTTGTCGGCTGCACATCCATGATGTGAGTCTCCCGTTCCACCACATCCCAAAGGTGCTCTATTGGATTGAGATCTGGTGACTGTGGAGGCTTTTGGAGTACAATGAACTCATTGTCATGTCCAAGAAACCAGTTTGAGATGATTTGAGCTTTGTGACATAGTGTATTATCCTGCTGGATGTAGCCATCAAAAGATGTATACACTGCAGTCATAAAGTTATGGACATGGTCAGCAACAATACTCAGGTAAGCTGTAGCATTTAAAACAATGCTCAATTGCTGCTAAGGGGCCCAAAGTATGTCAAGAAAATATACCCCACACCATTATACCACCACCAGCCTGAACTGTGGATACAAGGCAGGATGGATCCATGCTTTCATGTTGTTTACACCAAATTCTGACTCTACTATCTGAATGCCACAGCTGAAATTGAGACTCATCAGATCAGGCAACATTTTTCTAATCTTCTATGGTCCAATTTTGGTGAGACTGTGCAAACTGTAGCCTCAGTTTCCTGTTCTTAGCTGACAGGAGTGGCACCCGGTGTGGTCTTCTGCTGCTGTAGCCCATCTGCATCAAGGTTCAACATGTTGTTTATTCAGAGATGGTATTCTGCATACCTTGGTTGTAACAAGTTGTTAATTCATTTACTATTGCCTTTCTATAATCTCGAACCAGTCTGCCCATTCTCTTTTTTGTACCATTCTCTATAAACCCTAGAGATGGTTGTGCATGAAAATCCCAGTAGAGCAGCAGTTTTTGAAACACTCAGGCCAGCCCATCTGGCACCAACAACCATGCCACATTTAAAGTTCACTTAAATCCCCTTTTTCCCCCATTCTGATGCTCGGTTTGATCTTCAGCAAGTCGTCTTCACCACGTCTAGATGCCTAAATGCATTGAGTTGCTGCTATGTGATTGGCTAATTAGCAATTTGAGCTACAAAGCAATTAAACAGATGTACCTAATAAAGTGGCCGGGGAGTGTGTATGTATATGTATATATGTCTATGTATGTATATATATATATATATATATATATATATATATATATATATATATATATATATATATATATATATACACACACATACAGGGAGTGCAGAATTATTAGGCAAGTTGTATTTTTGAGGATTAATTTTATTATTGAACAACAACCATGTTCTCAATGAACCCAAAAAACTCATTAATATCAAAGCTGAATAGTTTTGGAAGTAGTTTTTAGTTTGTTTTTAGTTATAGCTATTTTAGGGGGATATCTGTGTGTGCAGGTGACTATTACTGTGCATAATTATTAGGCAACTTAACAAAAAACAAATATATACCCATTTCAATTATTTATTTTTACCAGTGAAACCAATATAACATCTCAACATTCACAAATATACATTTCTGACATTCAAAAACAAAACAAAAACAAATCAGTGACCAATATAGCCACCTTTCTTTGCAAGGACACTCAAAAGCCTGCCATCCATGGATTCTGTCAGTGTTTTGATCTGTTCACCATCAACATTGCGTGCAGCAGCAACCACAGCCTCCCAGACACTGTTCAGAGAGGTGTACTGTTTTCCCTCCTTGTAAATCTCACATTTGATGATGGACCACAGGTTCTCAATGGGGTTCAGATCAGGTGAACAAGGAGGCCATGTCATTAGATTTTCTTCTTTTATACCCTTTCTTGCCAGCCACGCTGTGGAGTACTTGGACGCGTGTGATGGAGCATTGTCCTGCATGAAAATCATGTTTTTCTTGAAGGATGCAGACTTCTTCCTGTACCACTGCTTGAAGAAGGTGTCTTCCAGAAACTGGCAGTAGGACTGGGAGTTGAGCTTGACTCCATCCTCAACCCGAAAAGGCCCCACAAGCTCATCTTTGATGATACCAGCCCAAACCAGTACTCCACCTCCACCTTGCTGGCGTCTGAGTCGGACTGGAGCTCTCTGCCCTTTACCAATCCAGCCACGGGCCCATCCATCTGGCCCATCAAGACTCACTCTCATTTCATCAGTCCATAAAACCTTAGAAAAATCAGTCTTGAGATATTTCTTGGCCCAGTCTTGACGTTTCAGCTTGTGTGTCTTGTTCAGTGGTGGTCGTCTTTCAGTCTTTCTTACCTTGGCCATGTCTCTGAGTATTGCACACCTTGTGCTTTTGGGCACTCCAGTGATGTTGCAGCTCTGAAATATGGCCAAACTGGTGGCAAGTGGCATCTTGGCAGCTGCACGCTTGACTTTTCTCAGTTCATGGGCAGTTATTTTGCGCCTTGGTTTTTCCACACGCTTCTTGCGACCCTGTTGACTATTTTGAATGAAACGCTTGATTGTTCGATGATCACGCTTCAGAAGCTTTGCAATTTTAAGAGTGCTGCATCCCTCTGCAAGATATCTCACTATTTTTGACTTTTCTGAGCCTGTCAAGTCCTTCTTTTGACCCATTTTGCCAAAGGAAAGGAAGTTGCCTAATAATTATGCACACCTGATATAGGGTATTGATGTCATTAGACCACACCCCTTCTCATTACAGAGATGCACATCACCTAATATGCTTAATTGGTAGTAGGCTTTCGAGCCTATACAGCTTGGAGTAAGACAACATGCATAAAGAGGATGATGTGGTCAAAATACTCATTTGCCTAATAATTCTGCACTCCCTGTATATACACACACACACATATATTTATATATACATACGTTTATATATACATATATATCGGATGCAAAAGTTTAGGCACCCCTGACAATTTCCATGATTTTCATTTATAAATAATTGAGTGTTTGGATCAGCAATTTTATTTTGATCTATCAAATATCTGAAGGACACAGTAATATTTCAGTAGTGAAATGAGGTTTATTGGATTAACAGAAAATGTGCAATATGCATCAAAACGAAATTAGACAGGTGCATACATTTGGGCACCCCAACAGAAATATTGCATCAATATTAAGTAGAGCCTAGCAGAAATAACAGCCTCTAGATGCTTCCTATAGCCTGTAATGAGTGTCTGGATTCCTCCTTGCAAAACGTCTCCAGTTCAGTTAGGTTTGATGGTTGCCGAGCATGGACAGCCAGCTTCAAATCACCCCACAGATTTTCAATGATATTCAGGTCTGGGTTCCTCTGCATAAATGCCAGAGTAGATTTTGAGAAGTGTTTTGGGTCTTTGTCTTGTAGAAATATCCAGCGCCGGCGTAACTTCAACTTTGTGACTGTTTCCTCAAAATTATTCTCAAGTATCTGCTGATATTGAGTGGAATCCATGCGACCCTCAACTTTAACAAGGTTCCCAGTACCGGCACTGGCCACAGAGCCCCACAGCATGATGGAACATCCACTACATTTTACTGTGGGTAGCAAGTGTTTGTCTTGGAACGCTTTGTTCTTTTGCCGCCATGCATAATGTCCCTTGTTATGACCAAATAACTCAATCTTTGTTTCATCAGTCCACAGCACCTTCTTCCAAAATGAAGCTGGCTTGTCCAAATGTGATGAATTTGCAAAAATTACCAATGGCACTACCTATATGTAATAGACATGTCTTAATCTTTAATTGCGCCAACAAGTACGGCTAGATGTGGGTGCCAAGTGTATGAATTTGGATACTTCAACTTGCAAGAAAAACAGAATTTATGCTTACCTGATAAATTACTTTCTCCAACGGTGTGTCCGGTCCACGGCGTCATCCTTACTTGTGGGATATTCTCTTCCCCAACAGGAAATGGCAAAGAGTCCCAGCAAAGCTGGTCACATGATCCCTCCTAGGCTCCGCCCACCCCAGTCATTCGACCGACGGACAGGAGGAAATATATATAGGAGAAACCATATGATACCGTGGTGACTGTAGTTAGAGAAAATAATTCATCAGACCTGATTAAAAAACCAGGGCGGGCCGTGGACCGGACACACCGTTGGAGAAAGTAATTTATCAGGTAAGCATAAATTCTGTTTTCTCCAACATTGGTGTGTCCGGTCCACGGCGTCATCCTTACTTGTGGGAACCAATACCAAAGCTTTAGGACACGGATGAAGGGAGGGAGCAAATCAGGTCGCCTAAATGGAAGGCACCACGGCTTGCAAAACCTTTCTCCCAAAAATAGCCTCCGAAGAAGCAAAAGTATCAAATTTGTAAAATTTGGCAAAAGTGTGCAGTGAAGACCAAGTCGCTGCCTTACATATCTGGTCAACAGAAGCCTCGTTCTTGAAGGCCCATGTGGAAGCCACAGCCCTAGTGGAGTGAGCTGTGATTCTTTCAGGAGGCTGCCGTCCGGCAGTCTCATAAGCCAATCGGATAATGCTTTTAAGCCAAAAGGAAAGAGAGGTAGAAGTCGCTTTTTGACCTCTCCTTTTACCAGAATAAACAACAAACAAGGAAGATGTTTGTCTGAAATCTTTAGTAGCCTCTAAATAGAATTTTAGAGCACGGACTACGTCCAAATTGTGTAACAAACGTTCCTTCTTTGAAACTGGATTCGGACACAAAGAAGGTACAACTATCTCCTGGTTAATATTTTTGTTGGAAACAACTTTCGGAAGAAAACCAGGCTTAGTACGCAAAACCACCTTATCTGCATGGAACACCAGATAGGGCGGAGAACACTGCAGAGCAGATAACTCTGAAACTCTTCTAGCAGAAGAAATTGCAACCAAAAACAAAACTTTCCAAGATAATAACTTAATATCTACGGAATGTAAGGGTTCAAACGGAACCCCTTGAAGAACTGAAAGAACTAGATTTAGACTCCAGGGAGGAGTCAAAGGTCTGTAAACAGGCTTGATCCTAGCCAGAGCCTGAACAAATGCTTGAACATCTGGCACAGCTGCCAGTCTTTTGTGAAGTAAAACAGATAAAGCAGAGATCTGTCCCTTCAGAGAACTTGCAGATAATCCTTTCTCCAAACCTTCTTGTAGAAAGGATAGAATCTTAGGAATTTTTATCTTGTTCCATGGGAATCCTTTAGATTCACACCAACAGATATATTTTTTCCATATTTTATGGTAAATTTTTCTAGTTACAGGCTTTCTAGCCTGAATCAGAGTATTTATTACAGAATCTGAAAACCCACGCTTTGATAAAATCAAGCGTTCAATCTCCAAGCCGTCAGTTGGAGGGAAACCAGATTCGGATGTTCGAATGGACCCTGAACAAGAAGGTCCTGTCTCAAAGGTAGCTTCCATGGTGGAGCCGATGACATATTCACCAGGTCTGCATACCAAGTCCTGCGTGGCCACGCAGGAGCTATCAAGATCACCGAGGCCCTCTCCTGATTGATCCTGGCTACCAGCCTGGGGATGAGAGGAAACGGTGGGAATACATAAGCTAGGTTGAAGGTCCAAGGTGCTACTAGTGCATCTACTAGGGTCGCCTTGGGATCCCTGGATCTGGACCCGTAGCAAGGAACCTTGAAGTTCTGACGAGACGCCATCAGATCCATGTCTGGAATGCCCCATAATTGAGTTATTTGGGCAAAGATTTCCGGATGGAGTTCCCACTCCCCCGGATGGAATGTCTGACGACTCAGAAAATCCGCTTCCCAATTTTCCACTCCTGGGATGTGGATCGCAGACAAGTGGCAGGAGTGATCCTCCGCCCATTGAATTATCTTGGTCACTTCTTTCATCGCCAGGGAAGTCCTTGTTCCCCCCTGATGATTGATATATGCAACGGTCGTCATGTTGTCTGACTGAAACCTTATGAATTTGGCCTTTGCTAGTTGAGGCCAAGCTCTGAGAGCATTGAATATCGCTCTCAGTTCCAGAATGTTTATCGGGAGAAGAGACTCTTCCCAAGACCATAGACCCTGAGCTTTCAGGGATTCCCAGACCGCGCCCAAGTCTGTATAATCCCCATTCCACTGTCTGAGCATGCACAGTTGTAATGGTCTTAGATGAATTCGTGCAAAAGGAACTATGTCCATTGTTGCAACCATCAATCCTATTACTTCCATGCACTGCGCTATGGAAGGACGAGGAACAGAATGAAGTACTTGACAAGAGCTTAGAAGTTTTGATTTTCTGACCTCTGTCAGAAAAATCCTCATTTCTAAGGAATCTATTATTGTTCCCAAGTTGACGGGGACAGAGAACTTTTTTCTTTGTTCACCTTCCATCCGTGAGATCTGAGAAAGGCTAGGACGATGTCCGTATGAGCCTTTGCTTTTGACAGGGACGACGCTTGAATCAGGATGTCGTCCAAGTAAGGTACTACTGCAATGCCCCTTGGTCTTAGAACCGCTAGAAGGGACCCTAGTACCTTTGTGAAAATCCTTGGAGCAGTGGCTAATCCAAATGGAAGTGCCACAAACTGGTAATGCTTGTCCAGAAAAGCGAACCTTAGGAACTGATGATGTTCCTTGTGGATAGGAATATGTAGGTACGCATCCTTTAAATCCACGGTAGTCATAAATTGATTTTCCTGGATAGTAGGTAGGATCGTTCGAATAGTTTCCATTTTGAACGATGGTACCCTGAGAAATTTGTTTAGGATCTTTAGATCCAAAATTGGTCTGAATGTTCCCTCTTTTTTGGGAACTATGAACAGATTGGAATAAAATCCCATTCCTTGTTCTCTTATTGGAACTGGATGTATCACTCCCATCTTTAACAGGTCTTCTACACAATGTAAGAATGCCTGTCTCTTTATTTGGTTTGAAGATAATTGAGACCTGTGGAACCTTCCCCTTGGGGGTAGTTCCTTGAATTCCAGGAGATAACCTTGAGAAACTATTTCTAGCGCCCAAGGATCCTGAACATCTCTTGCCCAAGCCTGAGCAAAGAGAGAAAGTCTGCCCCCCACAAGATCCGGTCCCGGATCGGGGGCTATCCCTTCATGCTGTTTTGGTAGCAGTGGTAGGCTTCTTGGCCTGCTTACCCTTGTTCCAGCCTTGCATTGGTTTCCAGGCTGGTTTGGGTTGTGAAGTATTACCCTCTTGCTTAGAGGATACAGAATTAGAGACTGGTCCGTTTCTGCGAAAGGGACGAAAATTAGGCTTATTATTAGCCTTAAAAGACCTATCCTGTGGGAGGGCGTGGCCCTTTCCCCCAGTGATGTCTGAAATAATCTCTTTCAAATCAGGTCCAAATAATGTTTTACCTTTGAAAGGAATGTTAAGCAATTTTGTCTTGGAAGACACATCCGCTGACCAAGACTTTAGCCAAAGCACTCTGCGCGCCACGACAGCAAACCCTGAATTTTTCGCCGCTAATCTAGCTAATTGCAAAGCGGCATCTAAAACAAAAGAGTTAGCCAATTTAAGTGCTTGAACTCTGTCCATAACCTCCTCATACGAAGATTCTTTACTGAGCGATTTTTCTAGTTCCTCGAACCAGAAACACGCTGCCGTAGTGACAGGAACAATGCATGAAATTGGTTGTAGAAGGTAACCTTGCTGTACAAAAATCTTTTTAAGCAAACGCTCTAATTTCTTATCCATAGGATCTTTGAAAGCACAACTATCTTCGATAGGAATAGTAGTGCGTTTGTTTAGAGTAGAAACCGCCCCCTCGACCTTGGGGACTGTCTGCCATAAGTCCTTTCTGGGGTCGACTATAGGAAATAATTTCTTAAATATAGGGGGGGGAACAAAAGGTATGCCGGGCCTTTCCCACTCTTTATTTACTATGTCCGCCACCCGCTTGGGTATAGGAAAAGCGTTGGGGGGCACCGGAACCTCTAGGAACTTGTCCATCTTACATAATTTCTCTGGAATGACCAAATTGTCACAATCATCCAGAGTAGATAACACCTCCTTAAGCAGTGCGCGGAGATGTTCTAATTTAAATTTAAATGTCACAACATCAGGTTCAGCTTGATGAGAAATTTTTCCTGAATTCCTAAATCTGAAATTTCTCCATCAGACAAAACCTCCCTCATGGCCCCTTGAGATTGGTGTGAGGGTATGTCAGAACAGTTATCATCAGCGTCCTCTTGCTCTTCAGTGTTTAAAACAGAGCAATCGCGCTTTCTCTGATAAGTAGGCATTTTGGATAAAAGATTTGCTATGGAGTTATCCATTACAGCCGTTAATTGTTGCATGGTAATAAGTATTGGCGCACTAGATGTACTATGGGGCCTCTTGTGAGGGCATAACTGGTGTAGACACAGTAGGGGATGATGTAGTATCATGTTTACTCCCCTCATTTGAGGAATCATCTTGGGCAATATCATTATCTGTTGCATTACTGTCCTTACTTTGTTTGGACACTATGGCACAATTATCACATAAATTTAAATGGGGAGACACATTGGCTTTCATACATATAGAACATAGCTTATCTGATGGTACAGACATGTTAAACAGGCTTAAACTTGTCAACAAAGCACAAAAAACGTTTTAAAATAAAACCGTTACTGTCACTTTAAATTTCAAACTGAAAACACTTTATTACTGAATATGTGAAAAAGTATGAAGGAATTGTTCACCAAAATTTCACCACAGTGTCTTAAAGCATTAAAAGTATTGCACACCAAATTTCAGAGCTTTAACCCTTAAATTAACGGAACCGGAGCCGTTTTTATATTTAACCCCTATACAGTCCCAGAATGAGGCTCTGTCTATAACTAGAAAGGCCCCCATCTGAAAAAGGTGTCCAACACAGTGCCTGCCGTTTTTCTAAACGTTCCCCAAGATTATAATACCAATAATTAGTTAGAATCTGCATAATATGCCTAGTAAAGCAATTGTTTTAGCCCAGAAAAATGTCTACCAGTTTTTAAGCCCTTTTTGAAGCCCTTTATTCTTTTATGTTTAACTAAGAAAATGGCTTACCGGTCCCCATGAGGGGAAATGACAGCCTTTCAGCATTACATGGTCTTGTTAGAAATATGGCTAGTCATACCTTAAGCAGAAAAGACTGCTAACTGTTTCCCCCAACTGAAGTTACTTCATCTCAACAGTCCTGTGTGGAAACAGCAATCGATTTTAGTTACTGTCTGCTAAAATCATCTTCCTCTTACAAACAGAAATCTTCATCCTTTTCTGTTTCAGAGTAAATAGTACATACCAGCACTATTTTAAAATAACAAACACTTGATAGAAGAATAAAACTACATTTAAACACCAAAAAACTCTTAACCATCTCCGTGGAGATGTTGCCTGTGCAACGGCAAAGAGAATGACTGGGGTGGGCGGAGCCTAGGAGGGATCATGTGACCAGCTTTGCTGGGACTCTTTGTCATTTCCTGTTGGGGAAGAGAATATCCCACAAGTAAGGATGACGCCGTGGACCGGACACACCAATGTTGGAGAAAAAGCATACACATAGAAAGCACTCCCAGGTCAAATTGCATACATGTTGCAAGTAATAATCACTGAGTTAATAATCCAAGAATGGAGTACGGAGACAGGAAGATTGACTAAATTTAAAATATAACTTTTATTGGGGTAAAAAAATTAAAATAGGAAAAATCAATTAAAATCATGCTTAAGTACCGACTGTAGTTTGTAAATAGTTTACGTAGCCAATTGTTTGTCCAAGATAACACATCCAATCATTACCAAAATGCAAAGATCACATGCTTGTCAGTAAAGTACATCAAAGTTAAATATCTATTGAATGGTAAATTGTGATAGAGTAGATTCACTTAGCACTTATGGTAGATCTGTGGGTGAGAGAGTAGAATGGATAGTGTGTCCCTGTTATGATAAACAGTTATGTGGGACAGTTTATAGTTATGAGCGATATCTAGGATTCAGGTTATGGTGTAGACCAGATTGGAACTAAACATACTGACATACAGGGAGTGCAGAATTATTAGGCAAGTTGTATTTTTGAGGATTAATTTTATTATTGAACAACAACCATGTTCTCAATGAACCCAAAAAACTCATTAATATCAAAGCTGAATATTTTTGGAAGTAGTTTTTAGTTTGTTTTTAGTTATAGCTATTTTAGGGGGATATCTGTGTGTGCAGGTGACTATTACTGTGCATAATTATTAGGCAACTTAATAAAAAACAAATATATACCCATTTCAATTATTTATTTTTACCAGTGAAACCAATATAACATCTCAACATTCACAAATATACATTTCTGACATTCAAAAACAAAACAAAAACAAATCAGTGACCAATATAGCCACCTTTCTTTGCAAGGACACTCAAAAGCCTGCCATCCATGGATTCTGTCAGTGTTTTGATCTGTTCACCATCAACATTGCGTGCAGCAGCAACCACAGCCTCCCAGACACTGTTCAGAGAGGTGTACTGTTTTCCCTCCTTGTAAATCTCACATTTGATGATGGACCACAGGTTCTCAATGGGGTTCAGATCAGGTGAACAAGGAGGCCATGTCATTAGATTTTCTTCTTTTATACCCTTTCTTGCCAGCCACGCTGTGGAGTACTTGGACGCGTGTGATGGAGCATTGTCCTGCATAAAAATCATGTTTTTCTTGAAGGATGCAGACTTCTTCCTGTACCACTGCTTGAAGAAGGTGTCTTCCAGAAACTGGCAGTAGGACTGGGAGTTGAGCTTGACTCCATCCTCAACCTGAAAAGGCCCCACAAGCTCATCTTTGATGATACCAGCCCAAACCAGTACTCCACCTCCACCTTGCTGGCGTCTGAGTCGGACTGGAGCTCTCTGCCCTTTATCAATCCTGCCATGGGCCCATCCATCTGGCCCATCAAGACTCACTCTCATTTCATCAGTCCATAAAACCTTAGAAAAATCAGTCTTGAGATATTTCTTGGCCCAGTCTTGACGTTTCAGCTTGTGTGTCTTGTTCAGTGGTGGTCGTCTTTCAGCCTTTCTTACCTTGGCCATGTCTCTGAGTATTGCACACCTTGTGCTTTTGGGCACTCCAGTGATGTTGCAGCTCTGAAATATGGCCAAACTGGTGGCAAGTGGCATCTTGGCAGCTGCACGCTTGACTTTTCTCAGTTCATGGGCAGTTATTTTGCGCCTTGGTTTTTCCACACGCTTCTTGCAACCCTGTTGACTATTTTGAATGAAACGCTTGATTGTTCGATGATCACGCTTCAGAAGCTTTGCAATTTTAAGAGTGCTGCATCCCTCTGCAAGATATCTCACTATTTTTGACTTTTCTGAGCCTGTCAAGTCCTTCTTTTGACCCATTTTGCCAAAGGAAAGGAAGTTGCCTAATAATTATGCACACCTGATATAGGGTGTTGATGTCATTAGACCACACCTCTTCTCATTACAGAGATGCACATCACCTAATATGCCTAATTGGTAGTAGGCTTTCGAGCCTATACAGCTTGGAGTAAGACAACATGCATAAAGAGGATGATGTGGTCAAAATACTCATTTGCCTAATAATTCTGTACTCCCTGTAGTATGTAACACAAAATATTCACCTCCTATATTTTCATGTGAATAACAGTAATATAAGATACGTTATCACAGTATTTGACAGGAGGTTGTGCTTTCCTGTTAAGTGTATAATGTATCAAGTATTAATATATACATTCAAAATTAGTTATGGTAAAACCAGGTACTATTTACAATAACAGGTGGACTACCAAGATATTGGGATACCGGGATCAGCTTGTTGATTTTATTTGACATATAATGTACTGTGCACACAAAATGTGATACTTATGAATAGGATGTTAGAGGTGACTAATTACTAGTCTGGATGTCACTTATCAGGCAAGTTAGTGTATGCCTACTGCTCGTACAGATTAGGTGCAGTATCAGATATACAATCTATCCTATTCTATCTCGTGCATATTAATGAGAGTCACAGTGTGGTAAAAGATCCGATCATAGTATTATAGATCAAACACTCCATTTACATAGTACATTATGTTATATAATTCCCCAACTTCGTTATTATAAAGATGTAAATGTGAGTTAAATAGTGTCACATATATTAGGCACAATCTTAATACTAAGTATCCAAATGTAATTATCATATAGGAATAACAGCTTAGTATACTAAAGATATTGTTAGTGTATACTTGTTTAACTCGTGCTGTAGGCTGCATAAGTCAGCACTTCACTTTGGGTAGATCTCCGTTTGTGTAAAATCTCTAGTCCACTACCGTATGTTTAAAACAGCCCTGTGCCTGATAAGGTCTATTCACTGTAAGGTATTAGCAGATATACCTGGGTATACAGATTTTACTTTATCCCAGACACATTTGGATTGTATGAGGCTAATAGGACGTTTACACTACGTAGAAGGCGTTAGGTAAATAATGCTGATTACATGGCAACCGTACACTGTCGGAATTAATCAGGTCCTCTCGCACGTTAGGGACGTTAGGGCAATGGTGAGGAGTCCTAGGAGCTCCTGTGTTTTAGACAAGCCTTAAGCTACCGTTTCATTACTGTAGTCATTACTAGCAGCATTATTTTGCTTTACCAACACTTATCTATGACATAACTATTACTAGCCATTTATACTATATATCCAGTCTTGACCTCTAGTGTGAATGTGAGTGGGTGTATGGAAAGTTTTCCTTACGAGCGCAATCTCAATCTAAGATTTAACTATTTATAAAGTTACTGGGTGCAAGAGGACCTGATTAATTCCGACAGTGTACGGTTGCCATGTAATCAGCATTATTTACCAAACGCCTTCTACGTAGTGTAAACGTCCTATTAACCTCATACAATCCAAATGTGTCTGGGATAAAGTAAAATCTGTATACCCAGGTATATCTGCTAATACCTTACAGTGAATAGACCTTATCAGGCACAGGGCTGTTTTAAACATACGGTAGTGGACTAAAGATTTTACACAACCGGAGATCTACCCAAAGTGAACTGCTGACTTATGCAGCCTACAGCACGAGTTAAACAAGTATACACTAACAATATCTTTAGTATACTAAGATGTTATTCCTATATGATAATTACATTTGGATACTTAGTATTAAGATCGTGCCTAATATATGTGACACTATTTAACTCACATTTACATCTTTATAATAACGAAGTTGGGGAATTATATAACATAATGTACTATGTAAATGGAGTGTTTGATCTATAATACTATGATCGGATCTTTTACCACACTGTGACTCTCATTAATATGCACGAGATAGAATAGGATAGATTGTATATCTGATACTGCACCTAATCTGTACGAGCAGTAGGCATACACTAACTTGCCTGATAAGTGACATCCAGACTAGTAATTAGTCACCTCTAACATCCTATTCATAAGTATAACATTTTGTGTGCACAGTACATTATATGTCAAATAAAATCAACAAGTTGATCCCCGGTATCCCCAATATCTTGGTAGTCCACCTGTTATTGTAAATAGTACCTGGTTTTACCATAACTAATTTTGAATGTATATATTAATACTGGATACATTATACACTTAACAGGAAAGCACAACCTTCTGTCAAATACTGTGATAACGTATCTTATATTACCGTTATTCACATGACAATATAGGAGGTGAATATTTTGTGTTACATACTATGTCAGTATGTTTAGTTCCAATCTGGTCTACACCATAACCTGAATCCTAGATATCGCTCATAACTATAAACTGTCCCACATAACTGTTTATCATAACAGGGACACACTATCCATTCTACTCTCTCACCCACAGATCTACCATAAGTGCTAAGTGAATCTACTCTATCACAATTTACCATTCAATAGATATTTAACTTTGATGTACTTTACTGACAAGCATGTGATCTTTGCATTTTGGTAATGATTGGATGTGTTATCTTGGACAAACAATTGGCTACGTAAACTATTTACAAACTACAGTCGGTACTTAAGCGTGATTTTAATTGATTTTTCCTATTTTAATTTTTTGACCCCAATAAAAGTTATATTTTAAATTTAGTCAATCTTCCTGTCTCCGTACTCCATTCTTGGATTATTAACTCAGGGATTATTACTTGCAACATGTATGCAATTTGACCTGGGAGTGCTTTCTATGTGTATGCTTTTTTCTTGCAAGTTGAAGTTGTCCAAATGTGAGTTTGCGTACCTCAAGCGACTCTGTTTGTGGCATGTGTGCAGAAATGGCTTCTTCCGCATCACTCTCCCATACAGCTTCTCCTTGTGCAAAGTGCGCTGAATTGTTGAACGATGCACAGTGACACCATCTGCAGCAAGATGATGTTGTCGGTCTTTAGAGGTGATCTGTAGGCTGTTTTTGACCGTTCTCACCATCCTTTCCTACTCCGATATTTTACTTGGCCTGCCATTTCTGGCCTTAACAAGAACTGTGCCTGTTGTCTTCTATTTCCTCACTATGTTTCTCACAGTGGACACTGACAGATTAAATCTCTGCAATAGCTTTTTGTAGCCTTCCCCTAAACCATAATGTTGAACAATCTTTGTTTTCAGGTCATTTGAGAGTTGTTTTGAGGCCCCTATGTTGCCACTCTTCAGAGGAGAGTCAAAGAGAACAACAACTTGCAATTTGCCACCTTAAATACATTTTCTCATGATTGGATGCACCTGTCTATGAAGTTCAAGGCTTAATGGGCTCGCCAAACCAATTGTGGGTTCCAATGAATCAGTGCTTGGTAGTTACAGGTATTCAAATCAAGAAAATGACAAGGGTGTCAAATTTATGCACCTGTCTAATTTTGTTTTGATGCATATTGCACATTTTCTGTTAATCCAATAAACCTCATTTCACTACTGAAATATTACTGTGTAAAATAAAAATTATATATATATATATATATATATATATATATATACACAGACACACATATACATATTTATATACACATATACATATATATATATATATATATATACATACATATATTACACACACACACTATATATACAGTATATATATATATATATACACATACACACACATATACATATATATATATATATATATATATACACACACACACCACATATATATATATATATATATATATATATATATACACACACACATATATATATATACTGTATATATACACACACACATCCACACATATACATACACACACACACACATAAATATATATATATATATATATATATATATATACACACACACATACACACACATAAATACACATACACACACACATATATATATATATATATATATATATATATAATGACGGAAAGATCCGCTACAAGGAAAGCACATACAGCCGCAATAGTTGCAAATAAAAGCCGACTTTATTAAAAGTCTAAGTGAAGCCCAGGTACATACAAGCTCGGGAGGGAGCACAAAGAATGAAACGTCCGACGCGTTTCCTGCCCGGAGGCACTTCGTCAGGGACTTATGCACAGTAAAACACTTGGTTCTTTTAAACATATATTACTTCCTGTTATGTATGCTTACCTGTATTGCAGCACACCTGTTGTCATTAACTAAGTCGGGCAGTCTGCACTCTTGGTCTGATCGCATTCAGCTAGTGCGCACATGCGCCACGAGTACTCCACAGCTATACATCGAATCTTTGTATATAAATCTTGTATCAACAAGTGCCGCTGTCTGTCCAAATGCTGTCTACGATAAGACCAAGAAGCCTGTGGCTGCATTTCAAATAGTAAAACAAATAAAACAAACACAGGCCATGTGTGTCTCTAAACCATGGCCATTACCTTCCTAACCTATAGGAAGAGAGGTGTGCCTTTGTTGCACCTATCGGGACTGGGGGGTGGCACCTCTGAGCAGTCCCTGTGAGAGTGTTCCCTGCATCTCGGCGTGACAGCTGATCTAGAAACTGGGCGGCTGTTGAACCAGGGTCTATCTGAGACTACTAATAGCGGTAAGTATCCAGGCCGTGTGATAAAAACCATTGTGGCCGTTATGAGTGATATATGCCTGGAGGGCTGAATGTTGTGATCAGACGGACAACAATGACAACCGGTTGGGCTGCTTTGTTTACGGTGGTTACCAAGGCTACTCAAGAGGGATATGCAGTTGATATTCATCCAATAGGTAGCTCTAGTACGTGGATTGTTCCATTCTTCGTTAGCCCTCGGGGACCTACTGATTGAGGGAGCATGGAGAGAGTGGGATCTCACAGCATGGTTTAGAGACACACACTTTTTTTTTGTTTAATATTTTATTTTATCACATTAACACATAGGTCAGTTTGCTATATATGATCTGTTTTATAATATTGTTACTATTCACATTTGGGCTATCTATATGGTATAGCCCCCTGTTCTTTGCACACGGTCTCCAGGGTTTGGTGACTGCAGTGGGGGAGGGGCCTACAGGCCTTTATAAGTTTGTTCATTTGTATTTTTGGGTTGTCAGAAGAAGGGACGTTTGAGGTCACGAATAAAAAAATATTTACACAGACATTTGAAGTCCAGTGAGTGCTTCACTTTACTCTTTATATATATATATATATATATATATATATATATATATACACATACACAAATACTGGATAATTCCCACGGATGCCATCCATATCTCCCAGGATATCCAAAAAGCAGGCACAAACAGGATTTAGCCAATCGCCTTTAATTGACAAGCAAAGGCTAGACACCAAACGTTTTGGCTCTCACAGGAGCCTTTGTCAATGGAAGCCATACATACACACACACATATATATATATATATATATATATATATATATATATATATATATGTGTGTGTGTGTGTGTGTGTGTGTTCATATTATAAAAGCATCAACTGAGGTAAAAAAAAAAGTGTGTGGGAAAAAAAGTGTAAAAAAAAGCTTATAAGTATTTTAATACATTTTACAAAAAACTGAAAAGTTACTTACACTTTACTGTTGCAAAGTGTAGCCTGCTCCACCCCCCTTATCAGTGTCCTAGTCGGAAGTCTAAAACTTGTGCTATCATATAATAAAGTGTGCATGTGAGGATAATTACTTATTCAAGCAAGGGGGGGGGGGGGGTTGAGGAGGGACAGCAGGTCCTGCTATTGTGTGTTGCCAAGAGGCATGGGGATAATGTCACATGCTTTGGCAAATATAAGTAAAATACATATATTTAAAACTTTATATAAATACATAAAGCGCCAAACCATAGCTGCGAGTGTCTTAAATAAGAAAAAACATACTTAACGAAAGACACCCATCCACATATAGCAGCCAAACCAGTACTGAAAAAGTATCAGCAGAGGTAATAGTATATAAGTGTATATCGTCAATCTGAAAAGGGAGGTAGGAGATGAATCCCTACGACCGATAACAGAGAACCTTTGAAAAGATTTCCCGCGAGGAAAACCATAACATCAATAGGCGATACTCCCTTCACATCCCTCTGACAAACACTGTACTCTGCTTGGAATTGGGCTTTAAAATGCTTAGAAGTGCTTATCATAGAAGAAATCATAGAAATCAAGCACAAACTTACTTCACCACCTCCATAGGAGGCAAAGTTTGTAAAACTGAATTATGGGTGTGGCGAGGGGTGTATTTATAGGCATTTTGAGGTTTGGGAAACTTTGCCCCTCCTGGTAGGATTGCATATCCCATACATAACTAGCTCATGGACTCTTGCCAATTACATGAAAGAAATGTCTTTATGAAATAGATTGAGCACTACCTCAAGCTCTCGGATCTGATAGGTCAGAGTCTTAATTATTGTGCACCTCCATGCTTTTTTTGCTAACAATATTACCTGGTAATGCACTTGATAAATAAAAAAAAATCACAATTTTATTGGCATTTAATGTAATGGCATTTTCCACATATACAATAACAAGCTACATCTTTAAAGACCAATTTAATATAAAATTGTTGAACAGCTCACAAATTGATCAAATCACTAAATTGCTTATGTCTTAATCCATTCCTATGGAGACTACAATCAGCTGTAAGGAATAAACTCACTTCTAATAAAATTACATTTACTTCAAATAATAAAAAAAAAAAGCTTTAAAAAATGTGTTCCATAGAAAACATGAATTTCATTTTTTAAGCTTACACAGGATATTTAGCGTGTGTTGTGAGGGATGTACATTAGCCAGAGGGTCTGGCCGAGCTCATAGAGCAACTGGAGGTAGCGGATTGCTTGAGTGGAAAGAACCGTGAATATAGGTAATATTGCTTTTGCCTACAACGGAGTTTGGTAAGGATAAAAGCACACCTCCAAGGGGGGGCGGAGCTAGCCTAGCAACAGATTAGTCGCATATCTCTAGAGCTCCGTAAAGATACTACTTTTTATACATAAAAAATGACTACTAAGCCGATCCAACAACACCCTTAAAGTGAACCTGGAGTCTAGAGATACTAGTGGAGCAGTCTAAATCCAGAAATTGATAAGATAGCTCAGTTCTGTACGCTATCAGTTAGCCATCGGGAGCGGAAGCCCTCTGAGAGCAGCCATCTCCCCACCCTCGTGGCGCAGCTCAACTATCTCCCAAAACCTCAGTAAAGTGGCATCTACCTCTACTCTTATTCCTACCAAGACGGATTCCAAGACCTACACACTTGTGACTATGGAGGGGTTTAGTCACACACTAGCTGCAGTCTTCAGAGACATGAAGAGGGATCTTTTTCGTATCATGGTAAGATACACCACCTCTCCATACCTCGCTAATGAACAGCAGGAGAAGCCAGCTTGTAGTACTGAAGACTGTGGGATTTGGAGCCAGCTGGTGCGGCAGTCAAATTCTCTCATGCTAGAGAGTGAGTCGTCAGCAGAATTGATGAGCGGGGCTGAGTGTGCGCCACGGGGAGCTGATGCAGACACGCAGTCAACTGACAGGGGAGCAGATGCCGGGTATAAGTCTTTTGTTCCACGGTCTGTATCTGGGGAGGAGGAGGTTTGTGAGATCCTGCCGCAAGAGATCATGTCTGAAACAAAGGCCGGCAAAGACCCAGAGGGAGACCTTGGTTCGGGAGCCAGATTGATTTTAGGAGGATCGCCTGGTACACGCTGTAATAGTAGCGCAGCTGTGGAGATTAGTGGAGCGTTCTGTTGGGGCCTAAGATGGACATATGATATTGGCCCATATGATCGCAAAGAGCTCGAGATGGGCGTCTGGCTGACGGGAACTTTTTCCTCTGGAATGGAGGGGGTTGCTAGCTTGCAAGGACACTCTAACACAGAAATTAGCCCTCTCTTGATAAATGACGCCAGAACACCCATGATGAGTCCTCTCCGAGCACAGAGTCAGCAACCCATTGTTCCCTACTCAGGCCTCCTGGCAACAGGAGTTGGATAAAGAACTCCACCGTTTATACAGGCCTCCATTATGATACATATAGCAGAGGACATGCAGGCTAAGTTAAAAGTTCATAATTGTTCATAGGCTGAGTTAATCTCATACCCTGTTTGATTTTGCAGTTGTATTGTTTGTAATGTGTATATTGATACTCCTTTTTTTTTTTTTCTTTTTTTTTCCTTATATGTATAGCTAAGCAATACCCTGTTGTATTTAAATAGTTAATGTGTATGATTACTGTTAAGCACTTTGTGTTATCTAGATAAAATACATTACTCTATGTCATGCACTGTCCTACACCTTTCCATGGTTAGTAACCTAAACACAGTGTTTTACAGACAAGATTGCATCTCATGAAAAATGTGTTTCTAACTGCTTGAACTGAGCTACTATTACTGTAGTTATCATATAGTGTCTGTTTAACCAGTTTTTTTTTGTGTTTTCTGTTTTTTTCTTTCTTTTTGCCCTAGCTACAGTTCAATTTAGCACATATATTATGTTCCTGTGAATTAGACCACAAGGCTTAGACCTTTAACATACTGTATGTGTGTTTACGCACATAGTGAGACATACTATATCAATATTCACAGGGGAGAAATCACTGTTTAATTTTTGACTGCTAATGTATAAATATATTTTATTCTCAAAGTGTTCAACTTAGGGCAATGCCTTAACATAATTATGCTTAGGTATCTGTGGATCAGGAGTCTTGCATGGTTTAGCTCCATGTATTTTTATGACTGTTATATTATCTTGTTGTTGCCCCACACCAGTTTATTTATGTTTCACAATATGAGAATCACAACAATTCCTAAGAACCCGAGAACAGATTGGTTGGGATACAGCCGCTATCCCCCTCATTATCTGTGACATTAATTTTGTGTATCAGACATGCTGGCGTGTTAACTGTTGACTGTTACCAGTTCATTGAGTTTTCTTTTTCATGTGCTTTAGTTTTTGCATAGTGTTTATTATTGACTGTCCATAGATACCTCTCAACATGTACATTGAATTCACGATCCTATTAGACTAGGTGATCAGTTAGCGTTTCTAAGTATGTAGGGCAGTATATTTTATTAAAAAAATAAAAAAAAATAAAGTGTTATTGCCTAACATCACAATCCCTAAGTGCTGGGGGTCACTATGACACTACCTATTTATGACCACCTGTACTCTTTGGTTAGGGAGGATGCAGGATATTCCTTGACATGATTTTTGATTCTTAGCAAGATGAGAGGCCATAGCTGTCTTATAAATGGCCTATATTATATGCTACTTACTACAAGTTCAATTGTAGCCTTAGAATGTCCTAACATTTCTAGTATAGTTTTATACAGTTTCGTCCCTCACACAATGTGGGAAAAAAAACGTTTAACCTATATGGTATTGTGCAACTTCTATGGCCTAGTTTCACAACTGTTTGCCTGGGCTACACCCTGGATAGTTTTATTTAAGAATATGAATGTAACTATAAGTGTAAAGACAGGGTCAATATACTTATAGACCTCTTCCTTGCCAGATAGAAGGCAATATGAGGACTGTAGTTTAGGTTCCAATAGTGACCTTTCATAAGGACATACACAACTTTTCGCCATAACTTATATACCAACCTTTGGGTATAGGGCCCGTACCCGAGGGATATGGTCTTGAAAGGCACAAGAGCAGTCTATAAACTCACATTTAGCCTGGTCCTGATATAACTACATTTATGCTCCCAGTCCATATAAGTGAGAATGTTGATGAAACAGCAGACCCTTTATAACTAGTCATCTTTTCCAAGAGCAAAACTGATAGCCCTTAATTGTTTATGCCTAAGCCCCCATCAGCTTACTTAATTAGGTTAGTTGTTAATTTTCTCTCTTCTAGTATGTTTCTATACTACTAGGCTCCGCCCCCCCCTTTTTGGAGCTTATTTATTAAGCTAATCCCCTTTTACGGGGACTGGAGAAGTCAGTTTCATATTTAGATACACTTCCCTTCTTGGTGATCCTGCGGTTCACCATACCTGATAGAGTATTTAAAACCTCACCTGATTAATACTGATACACTCGGTTCAAACCTATAGGACACCTACTATTTTGTCTGAACTGAATAGTTGGTCTTTAGCGTTTTATTCTGAGTTTTCTTTGTTCATCTGTTCAATATCTACTTTTCTCATCATCCTCTAGGTGAAAATTGAAACCCTTATAGGAGACGATTCCTAAACTGACTTTATGAAATCCCTAGAAAGTTGAGTTAATTGATAGTACTGAAGTACTAGTTTACCCCTGTGTTTTCAGACTGTTCACATTAATTAAAAATGAGGTTTATATTCCTATTCAAAATAGTTAAAAATGAGGTTTATGCGGTATATATTTTATTTCATGCTTGATATACTTGATTTATATGATCTGCATTCTCAGATCATAAAGCTATATTTACTATGTCATTACAACAATATAATGTTTGCATATATGTGCATTTTTTTTAGTCACCTGCGTTGTGACACCTGATGTATTGCTTGATCCTCAATAAAAAAAAAAAAAAAGCACACCTCCAAGTGAACATTATTAACAGGAAGTGAATGTATGGATTTGCCCGAATCTGTGCTTTTAATTTACTCTCATTTTCTGTATTTTCTGTCCGACATATAAAGACTTTTTGTCAAGAAACTTCAAGTGGACTTTAACAGGTTATATTTTATAGTGACCGCTCACTTAATTTTATGGTGTTTTAGGTATACCCTAGGCCTATAGGGTTGTTTAGAAAAATAAAAAATTATTATTTTTAGCTTTATTATTGAAGTATATGATATTTCATAATGTTTTGTATTTTGGTCAATTACACATTGTCCTGTTATTTCCTTATTGTCCTCTTAATGCTGATAGTGCTCTACCTATTTTGTGTTTTTGTATGTCTTTTTAGCCTGTGAGTGTGAGCAGGCAGTGTAATAGAGCAACCAGGTGCCTGTATAGTGCTATGCTTTAGCCAACTTGTGAAAGTAGAAAGGCACACCAATATGAGTTAACTTTTCTAAACCTTTGTGATATAGTAACCAAACGCAAACAAAAGTCAGGTGACCCAGCAACCATAATGCATCTGGCAGCACAAAAGAGCATTATATGAAAATTATTAACAAAACATAAACATGAGTTCCTCTGCCTTTGCCAGAAATGTTATGTACACTCCAATAAAGCAAGCAGGGTGCTAACGTTGGCTTTGCGCCACAAACAAATAATAGGACACGTCTCTTTAGTAAGTGAGGTCATGAGGAAAAACCGACCCAAACATTTAATACAGTAAATTATATTGTAGAAAACAATAAGTTATTGTCTAAAACACAAGAAATCAGACTTTAAATCAGTGATAGGAAACCAGTGTCTCTTAAAATGGTGCAGACGCAAAAAGCCACACTGAACCTTTATTAAGTATTATATTGGACGCACAGGAAAACAAGTTTAAATCTACTGTGAGTCTTTGAGAGATTGGGTAAAAGCTGTAAGGGAAATGAACAGGAAGAACAATTGTTTTTGGGTAAAATAGAAGGTTTTTGTTTTCTGGGTTAACTGTACATTCTTCAAAGTTCCTTTCACTCTCCAAAGTGAAATCACACAAATAGTCACCAAGCAATCTCCCTGGTGACAGTAACCCTGCTCGGGACAACACTGCACTTGGAGAAATGGTTTAACAATGCAGTCTTAACAATTTTCTTTTCCATGCTAGAGGCCCATATTGTACTAAAGTGTACCATCACATTTTGGCCATTGTCACATGAAAAGTGGCTTTTTATTGACTCCGGTTGTAATTTTGTTCTGAGCAGGGGAGGTTAACAATGAAGAGATAATAAATTCTTTATCAGTCCACGTATATGTAATCCATGCATAACACAAACCAAACGTGGCCTCTGTCAAATTGTGTATTCATTCTTGCATTAGAAATAAAAGAAAGGGCCTAAGAAATAAATAGTAATAATATAGCAATGCATAGTATGTTATATAAGCTGTTTTTTCCCCATTTATTTATTTTAAATCCACAGCACATGAACTCAGTCATTGAACACAAGCATAATTACTAACCTGTGTCTTTTTTTACTTTTTTTTAATGGTACTTCATAGTAATAACAAGGGTTTCTGCAGTCCCATCTCTCTGTAATCCTTTATGTCCCTTTAAGGAACAAGAAGTGGCTATATTTTATATAAATAAAGAATCTATGCAGGTAATATTCAATAAAAAAACTATTTGCCTCTATCTCTGAAACTTCCACATAAATGTTACTGAGACAGAAACATCATAGGTTAATCAGCTCTGTACCTGTGCAGCAGAGACGTGTAAGGTCTGGGATTCACTGACCTTGTGAAACGTATGTGCAGCAAATTAATCATCTGACAACCATAGGCACAGATTAATTACTTTACAAACAACCCACTTGTTCCCGGTGTGTGCACTCACTGTTGTCAGCCCATAACATGTTTGTTTAAGAAGAGTGCATACATTCCCCTGTGTGGATTCTCTATAGTATTTGTGAGCAGTTGTATGTACAGAACACAACATACAAATATAGGTAGTGTATTGCAAAGGGTTTTCCGCTCACTAGCCAGGTGCCACTCTAATAATAAGTGACCCTTGGTTCCCAATGTTCCAGTTTGCTTACTGAGGTGTATTAAATAGTTTAAAAATAGCTCATTTACCTTTCATTTTTCATTTGAAATATCTGTTTTTGCCTATTGAAATCTCCACCTATACTGAAAAAATACTGTTGTATTCTATATAGCAAAGCTATGTAAATAAGAGGCAGCAGCAGAAATCATCCAGCCCATATGAAAGGGTGCTCCTGCAGTAGCCTGGAACATAAGGAACTGTTATCAGCTACTTTTCTGAGTACATTGTCTTTTTAACAATTTTATTATGTGAAACTGCTGCTCAGGTATATGCATGATAGAAAATATTTAGGTATAATGTTCCTGTCTATTAGGTTAAATGGACATTTCACTCTAAAACATAATTTATATCTTACGTGATAAATTAATTTATTTTATGGTGGCGAGAGTCCACAAGCTGCTTCGTATGCAATATACATTTCCACCAGGAGGAGGCAAAGTTTCTCAAACCTCAAAAGCCTATAAAACCCCCTCCCACCTCACCCATACCTTATTTTGACGTATAGCCAAGTAATGAGGTGTTAGAAGAAGTAAAAGCCAAAATGAGGAGGAAAAAAAGATGTGTTTAAACAAAAACAAACCAAAGTGGATGGGGCCTCATGGACTCTCGCCACTATGAAAGAAATTCATTCATCAGTTAAGATATAATTTATGTTCATATTAGGTGCAAGAGTCCACGAGCTGTATGCAATATAATACCTAAGATGTGGAAGTCCACGAGTAACAATAAAGGGAGGGATTAAAATAAAATAAAATCTCTGAGGCGGAGGCTGACCCGCCTGCAAAGAAGCTTTGTGAATCAAAAGTTTCAACCCAGAGGCTAAAGAAATAGCAGAGGCCTTTTGGCCTTTCTAAGGGCCAGAAAAAAGAACTAGAAGTCTGTCTGAAATCCTTAGTAGCAGCAACATAATATCTTAATGCTCTAACAACATTTAAAGAATGTAGAGATTTTCAGAAGCATTTTTGGATTAGGACACAAGAAACGAACAACAATTTCCCTATTAATGTTGTGTGAGGTAACAACTTTAGATACAAATTTAAACGTAGTCCACAAAACAGCTTTATCTTGATGGAAAATCAGATAAGGAGACTCACAAGAGAGAGCAGACAATTCAGAAACTCTTCTAGCAAAATAGATAGCCAAAAGAAACAACACTTTCCATGAAAGTAGTTTAATGTCCGATTTATGCATAGGCTCAAAAGGAGGAACCTGTAAAACTTTCAATACTAGGTTAAGACACCAAGGAGGAGAAATAAGCCTAATAACAGGTTAAATCTGGACTTAAGCCTGGACAAAACAACAAATATCAGGAAGGGTAGCAATATTCCTTTGATATAATACAGAAAGAACAGAAATTCGTCCATTCAAAGAACTGCAGATAAACCTTTATCTAAACCATTTTGCAAAAATTGAAGAATTCTAGGAATTCTAAAAGAATGTCAGGAATAATCATGATTGATAGACTACAAAATATAAGTTTTCCAAACTTTGTGATAAATTTTCAGAGAACTAAGCATTCAATTTCCATGCCAACAAGTGAAGAGACTTAAGATCTGGATGGAAGAAGAAAAAAGGCAGAAGGTCCAGCCTTAGAGGAAGAGGCTGTCATGAGATGGACACATGCAGGACACAGCAAAGATGGAAGCATGGAAACACACATCTGCTAGCAGTGATCTCACTAAGTAACTGAGACACAGACAAATGGACCTAAGCTCCGCCCCCAATCTGGTGACGTAACTTACCATTCTCATCACATCTTCCCCCCTTTCAAAGGACGAAGCATACATTTTTTTTATTGGAATATAACAAATAACAAGGTATACAACATTTTTTTTATAGTATATAACAAATAACAAGTTACAGAAAATATAAACAACATGAATTACATCCTGACTTGAACATCGGGGTAGACTACCCTAGTCCACAGTGCAAAGATATATCCCAGCTGTGATCTTGCTGAGGGAACGGCACCCCTTTTAAAACAGGGGATCCCACCGGCGGTGGTACTGAGGCATCCAGTTCCAAACTCTCAGGTACAGGCTGAAGATGTTTTCGATTACGGCGTGTAACTGTCCCTCCATCAGTAAGGACTACATAAGACCTTGGTTCTGGAGAGCGTCCAATGACCGTAGCAGGCGTCTTCCATTTCTTCTCATCATCCAGTTTCATTATGACACTTTGCCCCGCATTCAGCTCCTGCAAGGGCCTCACAGAATGTCTCCTGTCGTAGAAGAATCGATAGCCCCTTTTTGCCTCTTCATCCCTCCTAAGGACTTCGTCCTGAGGAATAGAACTAGTTGGCTAGAAGACACCCACAGAGGGTAAGGTGGTGTGAATCTGGTGTCCTAGCATCAGCTGTGCCAGGCTTAACCCTGTGGCTTGAATGGGAGTCGCCCTATCGGACAAGAGGGCCAGGTACGGCTCAGATTGCTTCAAAATTAATTTTGTTGTTTGAACTGCCCTTTCAGCCATTCCATTAGCCTGCAGGTAATGTGGACTTGACATGGAATGTATAAAATCATATTCTATGCTGAAAGAACTGAACTCTGTTGAAGCGAACTGCATTCCATTATCACTCACCAACTCCATTGGTATGCCCCACCGGGCGAACAAGCTCTTGAGACGAGTGATAACGGCTTGACTTGTGATTTCATTCAAAGGTGCAATTTCCAAATACCTGGAATAGTAGTCGATCACGACTAGGAACTTTTTCCCGTGCAGTTCGCACAAGTCAGCAGCTATTTTTTGCCACGGCCTGCAGGCAACGGAGTAGAAATCAAGGGCTCCCTTCTCTGAGTAGGCCGGTGTTCCCGGCAAAAGGCACATGACTTGCAATGTTGGAACTGATCCCAGGCCACCATACAGCCATAGCTCCCCTTTCTCTGCACTTTGTAATGCCTAAGTGGCCATCATGAATCCTGTTTAACATCTCCTGCCTCATACTGACAGGAATAACAATGTGGTCCTGGAACAGCACCAACCCATCCAGCTCTGTGAGCTGTGACCTTTCTGACTGGTAAGAACTTAAAGACATCTAGGCTGCCCGACTCTCGGGCCAACCTTCTTTTATGTACTTTATAACTTCTTGAAGGTCTCTTTCTAAATATGTCTATTTCTTTATTTGTTCTAGTTTCCCTGAAGAAATGGACTTAGAGGCCAGAACTGGATCTACATACACTTTCACAGCCGATTCCCTTGAAAACTCTTCAGCAGCAGCCAGCGGGAGCCTGGACAGTGTATCCACCACAACCAGTTGTTTCCCCGGCACATGTACTGCCTGAACGTTAAACCTGAACAGCCTCATTAGAAGTCTCTGGCATCTTAGGGGTGTTTTGTCAATATCATAGGAGTTGATTAGAGGGACTAGCGGTTTATGATCAGTCTCCAGACTAAATTTCTCTAAACCCACTAGGCAACGCTGAAAGCGCTCACAGGCCCAAACTGCGGTCAGGCACTCTCTCAATTTGAGCATATTTTGACTCAGCAGCCGTCAGTGTGCGGGGACAGTAGGTGATGGGCTGTAGTTTGTTTTCATTCAGCTGCAGGAAGGCGGCCCCTAATCCATAACTGCTCGCATCAGCACTAACCACAGTCTTTTTGGAAGGGTTGTAGAACCCCAACACTGGGGCAGACCCCACCAGGGACTTGACCTGCATAAAAGATTCTTCCTGTGAAGGTCCCCAGACCCAGGCAACATCTTTCTTTAGCAACTCTGTGATAGGGTGTAGTATTGTGGATAAATCTGGAAGGAACCTGCCCACATAATTTACAAGGCCCAATATTTGTCTCAGCTCATGTACATCAGAAGGACTTTTCATCTGTTCAATAGCACAAATTTTCTCGGGGTCTGGCTTGATGCCATCCCCATTGATGATATGCCCAAAGTAACATAACTCAGCTTTCCTAAAATTGCATTTCTCTGTGTTTAACTTCAGCCGGACTCTCTGATAGTCTGCAGCACACAGCTCAATCGCTGATCATGTTCCTCCAATGTAGACCCATACACTAAGATGTCGTCCATGACGACTGCTGTGCCCACGTGGTCTCTTAGAAGAGAATTAATTTCTCTTCGGAAGATTTCAGGAGCAGAGGATATCCCGAAGGGGAGTCTGCAAAAGCAAAACCGACCTACTGGTGTAATGAAGGTAGTCAGTTTACGGCACTTTGGATCTAGAGGTATCTGCCAGAAGCCACTAGAAGCATCCAATGTAGAGAAGAACTTCGACCCAGCCAATTTCGGAGCTATGTCTTCAAGTGTCGGCAGCACATATCTCTCTCTCTTCACCGCCTCATTCAGCCTTTTCAAGTCTACGCATATGCGTACCTTCCCGTTTTTCTTTGCAACAGGCACAATGGGGGAACACCAGTCAGTTGCTTCAACAACCTCTTCAATAACCCCCATATTCTTCATACGCAGAAGCTCCTTCTCCACTTGAGGCATGAGCGGGAACGGAACTCTACGGGGAGTGGTAATGCTGTATGGGACTGCATTACCTTTAAGTGATATACGGACTGGGTTGCAATTCAGTAGGCCCAATTCACCAAACATTTCTTCTGAGATTTCATTCACTCTGGCTACTAGGCCCAAACCACAGGCTGCTTTTCTGCTCAATAAGTTGTTAACACACTGACCTCTAATCACATGCACCCACATGGTGAATTTCCTTTGCTTGTACACGCAGCTGGCAAGAAATTTCCCTGCACAATCAATGTGGCCACCAGGACTATGGACTTTTAGTTGTAACTTTCGCCAGCTGGAGCTGTTGAGGCAGTTTCATGAATGCTGCAAGAGACATTACAGTGATGTCTGCTCCTGTGTCAATCTTAAAGGCAACTTTAGCTCCCATTACAGTAAGAGTAACCCTCTAATCATCTTCTGAACCCGGCCATTCAACAACAAACCCCACAAAGGACACTTCTTGACCCTCCTGGTCGCTATCCACCTGCATCTCCTTAATATATTCAGTCTTACACACCACTTCAAAATGGCCCATCCTGTTACATTTTCTACATCTTTTGTCTTTAGCAGGGCATATGACACTTTGATCATGGGCACGGTTGCACCATGTGCATCGGGCATGCTGCGCCCATCCACTTCTGGGCCTATCTGCTGCCCTTGGTCTACCGCTCACACTGTGTCTTTCACTAGCAGCTCTCCTGAACTGCTGCACTTCATCCACAATACTCTCAGACCTCAGATCAGCACTTTGCTTTTTCACCAGTTCACTCTGGCGGGCCATCCTAATAGCCCCATCTAATGTTAAATCAGACTCTAACTGTAGCTTGAGTGAGACTTCAGCATCTGCAATTCCTATGACTATTCTGTCTCTGATCTGTTCTTCTTTAGCAACACCAAACTCACAGAATTCAGCTAGTTCATACAGGCTGCGCACAAATGACTCCACAGATTCTCCCACACGCTGAGCACGTTTGTGAAAACAAGCTGTCTCATGAATCACATTTCTTTTGGGCACAAAGTGGGCACTGAGTTTATTCATAACTATTTCAAAGTCAAATTCTTCCCCTTCTTGGAAATTAAAGGCATTGAACACTTGCTCCACATCTTTCCCAGCTTGGAAGCAATTCTGAAGCACTGAAACCGCTGACGCCATGTGGGCCAAGCTTTTTTGTTCAAATGAGAGTCCATCAGATCTATTTCTGGTAGGCCCCAGTGTTTTACAATCAGAATATATCTTGGTGAGGAGACCACTCTCCCGGATGTAAGAATTGATGACTGAGGTAGTCTGCCTCCCAGTTGTCTACAACTGGGATGTGAATCGCAGTGATGAGACAGGAATTGGTTCCTGTCCAAGAGAGGATTCGAGACACTTCCATCATAGCCAGGGAACTGTGAGTACCCCCTTGATGATTAACATAAGCTACTGCTGTAACACTGTCTTTCTGAAATCGAAGATAAGGTTCCCTTTTCAATAGAGGCCAAGGCTGAAGTGCCCTGAAGAGTGCGGGGAGTTCCAAAACATTCATTGTTAACCTCGCCTCCCAAGGAATCTAAACTCCTTGTGCTGTCAGAGACCCCCAGACAGCTCCCCAACCTGAAAGACTTGCATCTGTGATGAACACAGACCAGGTAGGACAAGCAAAAGAAGCCCCCTGAATAATAGACTGGTTATTTAGCCACCAAGTAAGGGAGAGGTGCATAGTGCATACTGGAATCTAAGAACATATCCTGGGATATCAGAGTATGAGCCTTGCACCATTGGTGCAGCATACAAAGCTGAAAAGGTCTTATATAAAATCGAGCAAATGGAATTGTGTCCAAAGCTGCAATCATGGGACCTAGTACTTCCAAACACAGAGCCACTAAAGGCAATGAGAGAGACTAAAGGTTCAGACAAGCTGATATCAATTTTATTCATCTCTTTTCTGTCAGGGAGTCATGGACACTGAATCTTTCTGGAAACCTAAAAAGGTGACCTTTTGTCTAAGGAATCAAAGAACTCTTTGGTAATTTTATTCTCCAACCATGTATTTTAAGAAACAACAACAGTTGTTTTATGTGAAATTCTACTAAATGAGAAGATTGAGCTAGTACCAAGATATCGTCCAGGTAAGGAAATACTGCAATACCCTGAGTTCTGATTACAGATAAAAGGGCACTGAGAACCTTGGTAAATAATAGCTAGACCAAATGGGAGCAACAAACTGATCATTCCAGAAAAGAAAACCTCAGAAACTGGTAATGTTCTGGGTGAATTGGGATGTGAAGGTAAGCATCCTGTAAATCTATTGTGGACATAAAGTGACCTTGTTGAACAAAAGGCAGAATGGTCCTGATAGTTTCCATTTTGAAAGTTGGAATTCTTACACATTTGTTTTGAATTTTTAGATCCAAAATAGGTCTGAAAGCATTTTCCTTCTTTGGTGCAATGAAGATATTTTAATAAAATCCCATCCCCTGTTCCTGCAAAAGAACTAGAACAAATACTCCCATATTTTCCAGATCTGAGACAGATTGTAGAAAAGCCTGAGCTTTTATTTAATGTTTTGGAATATGGGTGAGAAAGAACCTTCCTGTGGGAGGTCTTATTTTGAATCCATTTCGATATCCGTGAGAAATAATGTTTTGAATCCATGGATTTTGGACAGATAGTAACCAAGCATTCTGAAAAAGGTTTAATCTGCCCGCTACCAGTAATACTGGGTTGGGGGCCATATCTTCATGCAGTCTTAGAGGCTGGATTAGATTTCTTATTCTGTTTGGATTTGTTCTAATTTGAAGTGAGTCTCCAGAATGAGCCAGAGGGTTTAAGGGAGGAGTCAGTTTTCTGTTCTCTATTCCGAAGAAAGGAACGAAAATGATTGGGAGCTTTAAATTTCCCTTTTGACTTTTTGTCTTGAGAAAAGCTCCCTTACCTCCAGTAATAGTAGAAAAATAGAATCCAGTTGAGACCCAAACAATTTCTTTCCTTGGAAAGAAAAGGACAGTAATCTAGTTTTAGACACCATGTCAGCATCCCAGGATTTATGCCATAGGGCTCTTCTGGAAAGTTTAGCTAGAAGCATGCTTTTGATGTTAATTTTCATAATATCAAATACTGCATCGTAAATAAAAATTTTAAGTAAATTCAATAGATTAGAATATTTAGGGTCAGTGGACAACTGTTGTGCAAGACTGGTTAACCAGTAAGTAGAAGCAGCAGCCACGTCAGCAATAGATATAGCTAGTCTAAGTATATAAACAGTAAGTAGAAATATCCTTCTTAGATAAAATTTTAAGTTTTCTATCTAATGGGTCTTTAAAAGAAGTACGGTCTTCTAGTGGAATAGTAGTGCGTTTAGCTTGAGTGGAAATGGCCCCATCAACTTTGGGAACCATTTCCCATAACTCTAAGTTAGCAGCAGGTAAAGGATATAGTTTTTTAAACCTTGTAGAAGGGTTAAAAGAGACACCTAGCTTAGACCATTCTTTAGCAATCATAACAGAAACAGCATCAGGTATAGGGAAAATCTCAGGGATATTGACAACAGTTTTATATACTGAATTTAAATGATTACAGGGTTTATCATCAGAAGGTTTAACTTCTTCAATCCCTAAAGTGACTAAGACTTCCTTCAAAAGAGAATGAATATGTTCAATTATAAATAAAAAGGAGGAATTATCAGGTTCCATGTCCGATAAGGCTCACTGTTAGAGGAATCCTCATCATTCGAAGATACTTTAGTATTTTGTAGGTCTGGACTTATATTACTAATAGAAGGTAAAATTTGAACTGACCTTTTTTGTTTATTCAAAGGTGGTAGTGCAGCCAGGGCCTTCAAAATGGCAATAGCAATCTGTCATTGATACCAGGCTGCCAAGGTCAAACCCCCACCCTCTAATACCTAGCCCCACCAATTTCTCACTGGATTTGGACTTTTGAGAGCATTCATGATCTCCCAGACGTTTGGTTTACTTGTTTTGTGTTCATTACATATTCATGGAAGAGCTGATCTCTGACCGTCCGGGCTCCTGAAATTACCGGCCAGCCGAGCTTCCCCAAATAACTGCTAACATTCACACCAGGTCACTCCAGTGGCCATTCACCTCAGAGCTCTGCTTTTTTTGGGGATTGGTACCCCTAGGGAGGGCAAGAGGTGGGGTGATTGCTAGAGGGGAACTCCCTTGGGAACTGGGGGTTCCGGACCCGCCTACAACTCCTATTTCCCCATGGCCATCCCCGTGTACATTTGATCACCCATAGTTCCGGCCCCCATCCATTGATCACGTCGCTTTTTGGACTGTAGTATCTGTGGACCAAGGGCTTTCCAACGATCACCTCGGAATAGCCACCTCTGTACCACTGGGACTCCGTAAGACAATGAACAATATGGGGGCGCCAGCCTGTCTGGAGGGGTGGGAAAGGCGGGAGATCTGAGGGTCTGATAAGACTCCTTATCTAGATGTGTTTGTGTATATAAGTAGTATGTTTCCACAATAAAGTTGTTCTTTGTTTCACCCAAATACTGGTTCTGTCTGGTTATTTGGGTGGGCACCACTATAATCACTTTGCTCCGCTACATAGCGGCATGTTCCAGGTATAGGAAGGACCCCTCTGGCAGAGCTACCCAGTCGGGGTAGCCATGTCCATCACACAATCTATCTGTAATAAGGAGACAGTAGGTGCATTAGTACACATAGAAACATCAATAGATTTATCGGTATGTGATAAAAAAAATCTAAGCATGAGTCACATAAATGAGCTGAAGAAGCTACTTCAGTTGTTTTACAATAAGCACACTTAGCTTTGGTAGAAAGGTGTTCAGTAGACTCAGTTCCTATGGTAACTTTAGGGACAGATTGGTGCTGCTCCATTATGGCAAAAAAAGTCAGTAAAAAAAAAATAGATGTAATAATTAGAGATATTAAAGTCAAAATTAAATTTTCATGATTCAGATAGAGCATGTCAATTTGAACAACTTTCTAATTTACTTTCATCATCAAATTTGCTTTTTTCTCTTGTTATTCTTAGTTGAAAGCTAAACCTAGGTAGGCTCATATGCTAATTTCTAAGCCCTTGAAGGCCGCCTCTGCCTTTGACAGTTTTTCACAGCTAGAGGTCTTTAGTTCATATGTTTCATATAGATAACTCTGTGCTCGTGCATGTGAAGTTATTAAAGAGTCAGCACTAATTGCCTGAAATGCATGTCTGTCAAAAGATCTGAGATAAGGAGGCAGTCAGCAAAAGCTTAGATACAAGGCAATTGCAGAGGTAAAATGTATATTTCTATAACAGTGTTGATTATGCAAAACTGGGGTATGATAACTAAAAGGGATTATCTATCTTTTTAAACCTCTTTAAGGTAAGCTTTTTGAGGAGAGGAAAAAAATATGCCCCTTTTTTGGTAGCGCTAGTGTGTGCACATCCGGTGACGCACTGTTTTTTTTCGCTGAAGGCTGCGTCAAGTTTGACACGAGATTCAAATTAATTCATAGTGTATGTACTCTGGTGCAATTAGTTTGACAAGTATTATAAGTGTCTGATATATATCATGTGTCAGTTTTGAAGCGTGTTTTCTGCGTGTAATATGGCGCACGAACCTGACGAGCATTTTAATGCGTTTGTTTTGACACATGTATTGAAATTTTTTTCACGCTAAAAATTGTAAGGGGGATATTAAGTATATGTCCCAGGGCCATATATACACATATACATTTATAGTTAAACTTTTAAACATTTTAAAAGTGCCCATAAACATAGCTGTGAGTGTCTATTAAAAAATACAAAATACATACCCATAGGCACTCGTCTACTTAGTAACAAACAGCCAAACCAGTACTGTAACATATTAGCAGAGGTATTGGGGTAGCTGTATAACATCAATTTGTAAAGGGAAGCAGGGGACAAGTCCCTGCGACCAAATTTACAGAAAGCCTAAGAAGGATTTCCCATGAAGCGAAAACATTGTATCATGAGACTGTACTCCCTTCACTTCCCTCTAACAAGCACTGTACTCTGAAGGGAACTGGGCTTTAATATGCTCAGAAGCATCTTTCACTAAAGAAATCAAGCACATAATCATGCTTCAACCACCTCTAACTGAGGCAAAGTTTAAAACTGAGGTATGAGTGAGTTGGGATGGTTTTTATAGGCTTTTAAGGTTTGGGAAACGTCGCCTCCTCCTGTTAGGAATGTATATCCCATACGTAACCGCTCATGGACTCTCGACACCTATATGAAAGAAATACTATTTCCTTATAAAATGGTTAGTCATGCATGGAAACAAAATCAATGTATTTTGCTTTCTATTGTGCATTGTGCAGAATTCAGAACTCTGTTCTAGCTACATGCTACAGAGTGATTGATTGATCAGTGCAGGAGCTCATTTTCAACTGCCCATACCACTAATTGTCAACTATAAATGGAATAACAAAAAATTCTCAAGTGGCTACATACATACATACATACATACACATTTTCTATCTATATATACACTGTGTGCAGAATTATTAGGCAAATGAGTATTTTGACCACATCATCCTCTTTATGCATGTTGTCTTACTCCAAGCTGTATAGGCTCGAAAGCCTACTACCAATTAAGCATATTAGGCGATGTGCATCTCTGTAATGAGAAGGGGTGTGGTCTAATGACATCAACACCCTATATCAGGTGTGCATAATTATTAGGCAACTTCCTTTCCTTTGGCAAAATGGGTCAAAAGAAGGACTTGACAGGCTCAGAAAAGTAAAAAATAGTGAGATATCTTGCAGAGGGATGCAGCACTCTTAAAATTGCAAAGCTTCTGAAGCGTGATCATCGAACAATCAAGCGTTTCATTCAAAAGAGTCAACAGGGTCGCAAGAAACGTGTGGAAAAAAGGCGCAAAATAACTGCCCATGAACTGAGAAAAGTCAAGCGTGCAGCTGCCAAGATGCCACTTGCCACCAGTTTGGCCATATTTCAGAGCTGCAACATCACTGGAGTGCCCAAAAGCACAAGGTGTGCAATACTCAGAGACATGGCCAAGGTAAGAAAGGCTGAAAGACGACCACCACTGAACAAGACACACAAGCTGAAACATCAAGACTGGGCCAAGAAATATCTCAAGACTGATTTTTCTAAGGTTTTATGGACTGATGAAATGAGAGTGAGTCTTGATGGGCCAGATGGATGGGCCCGTTGCTGGATTGGTAAAGGGCAGAGAGCTCCAGTCCGACTCAGACGCCAGCAAGGTGGAGGTGGAGTACTGGTTTGGGCTGGTATCATCAAAGATGAGCTTGTGGGGCCTTTTTGGGTTGAGGATAGAGTCAAGCTCAACTCCCAGTCCTACTGCCAGTTTCTGGAAGACACCTTCTTCAAGCAGTGGTACAGGAAGAAGTCTGCATCCTTCAAGAAAAACATGATTTTCATGCAGGACAATGCTCCATCACACGCGTCCAAGTACTCCACAGCGTGGCTGGCAAGAAAGGGTATAAAAGAAGAAAATCTAATGACATGGCCTCCTTGTTCACCTGATCTGAACCCCATTGAGAACCTGTGGTCCATCATCAAATGTGAGATTTATAAGGAGGGAAAACAGTACACCTCTCTGAACAGTGTCTGGGAGGCTGTGGTTGCTGCTGCACGCAATGTTGATGGTGAACAGATCAAAACACTGACAGAATCCATGGATGGCAGGCTTTTGAGTGTCCTTGCAAAGAAAGGTGGCTATATTGGTCACTGATTTGTTTTTGTTTTGTTTTTGAATGTCAGAAATGTATATATATATATATATATATATATAATGTGTGTATGCCGACGACACCCAAATCTACTTCTCTGCACCAGACCTATCTCCTTCCTTGCTAACCCGTCTCACTAACTGTCTTTCTCACATCTCTTCCTGGATGTCCTCTCACTACCTCAAGCTAAATCTCTCCAAAAGTGAGCTCCTTATTTTCCCCCTTCTTCCAAAATCTCCACCCCAATCTCTCTATTACTGTCGACAACTCCATCATTACTCCTACCCCACATGCCTGATGTCTTGGGGTCACACTTGGTTCAGATCTTTCTTTCACTCCTCACATTCAGTCCTTGGCTAAATCCTGCTGCTTACACCTTAAAAACATCTCTAAAATTAGACATTTCCTTACACAAGACACCTTTTATTTCTTAAACACTCCTGTGACGTTTCAGGGTCGTTAACCCCTTCCTCACTGTCTGTCTTCCTACTTTGTTTTATTTTTTTTGGATATACTTCTGTTTAAGCTTGACACCCTTGTGGTTGACTATTGTGTAAGAGTGCCTGCTTTTTGGAATTGATATATATTTCCTTATACAAGAAAAAACTTTTATTTCTTAAACACTCCTGTGACGTTTCAGGGTCGTTAACCCCTTCCTCACTGTCTGTCTTCCTACTTTGTTTTTTTTTTGGATATACTACTGTTTAAGCTTGACACCCTGGTGGTTGACTATTGTGTAAGAGTGCCTGCTTTTTGGAATTTATATATATATATATATATATATATATGTGTGTGTATGTGTGTGTGTGTGTACCCCACATACCTGATGTCTTGGGGTCACACTTGGCTCAGATCTTTCTTTCACTCCTCACATTCAGTCCTTGGCTAAATCCTGCTGCTTCCACCTTAAAAACATCTCTAAAATTAGACATTTCCTTACACAAGACACAACTAAGATTTTAATCTATTCTCTCATCCTTTCCCACCTTGATTACTGCAACTCTGTCCTCTCTGATGCCTAGCTCCTTTACAATCCATAATGAATGCCTCTGCCAGGCTCATCTTCCTTACACGTCACTGTTCATCTGCTGCACCTCTCTGCCAAACCCTTCACTGGCCTCCTCTTGACTCCAGGATTAAACACAAAGAGAGCTACAAAAAAACACTTGGCTCAATCAACCAAAGTTGGGCTGTTTCAGATGTCTCGGATGTACTACCTGTAATGGACTGAGTAATACCAAGACATTTATGCGTCCTTTGACCAACAGAAAATATACCATAAAACACAGAGTAACCTGTACAACCGAATGCATAGTGTATTTATTGCATTGCCCATGTGGGTTATACTATGTGGGGAAGACTATAGATGATCTCCGCACCTGTATAGCCAACAATAGAGGGGCTATTAGGTTGGCAATACAGAAAAAGAAGTCAGAACAACCTGTCGCTAGACATTTTGCCATGGCTGGCCATACGGTTGTGAATCTTTGCTATGTGATTATTGACCATGTGCCTCGGTTAAATAGGGGAGGCGATAGAGCTAAATTGCTTTTACAGAAGGAGGTGAAGTGGATCTACACTCTAAATACCCTGACTCCTAGAGGTCTCAATGCCAACTTATATTGGCATTGTTTTCTTAAGGATTCTTAAATATGGGCATACTCCTTTAAGAAACAGGCTATCTCCTTTTATCACCCTCTATGTTAGAAATATTGATTTTGGCATCAAGCGTAGTAACTAGGGGGGTAAGCTCTCTCAGATGTAATGTAATTATAAGCAATGTAAATATGCTAAATCAACTGATGGTCCTTATTGTAGCTCTTATAGCAGGACATTTTGGTTCTACATGAGTTGTAAGTATGACTAATAAGATGTACAATCTGATGCTTAAATCGATATGTATACATTTGATATATTTTTTCTGTCATTCTAATTGCTGAACTATATTTGTTTATTAGGCACGCGAGTTCCGGTTGCCATGGCAACCACCGGACCTGCGCGGTGGAGACGCAGTGGAGCTTCCGGTTCACTCGCTGGTGATGAATGGCTAAGTTATTTAAACTGTTCATTTTTTATATTGTATATTAGGTCTGAGGACTGAGATAACATCTCCGAAACGTTACCATACTGGGTTAATAAAATCCCTTTATATTTAAGCCCCGGTGAGTGCTTCCTGTCTCTTAGATATATGTTTGGCTTTTGAATGCACTCTGTTTGGTTACTAATCTGTTAAGTGCGTGCAGAGCTCTTTTGGACTGTTATATATATATCTATCTATATATATATATATATATATATATATATATATATATATATATATATATATATGTGTGTATATATACAGAATATATGTGTGTACAGGGAGTGCAGAATTATTAGGCAAGTTGTATTTTTGAGGATTAATTTTATTATTGAACAACAACCATGTTCTCAATGAACCCAAAAAACTCATTAATATCAAAGCTGAATAGTTTTGGAAGTAGTTTTTAGTTTGTTTTTAGTTATAGCTATTTTAGGGGGGTATCTGTGTGTGCAGGTGACTATTACTGTGCATAATTATTAGGCAACTTAACAAAAAACAAATATATACCCATTTCAATTATTTATTTTTACCAGTGAAACCAATATAACATCTCGACATTCACGAATATATATTTATATATATATATATATATATATATACACACACACATATATATATATTCCAAAAAGCAGGCACTCTTACACAATAGTCAACCACCAGGGTGTCAAGCTTAAACAGTAGTATATCCAAAAAAAAAACAAAGTAGGAAGACAGACAGTGAGGAAAGGGTTAACAACCCTGAAATGTCACAGGAGTGTTTGAGAAATAAAAGGTTTTTCTTTGAATTCATAAATCCAGTAAGTGCTGCTTCCCATTTTTGCCTACTTTGGGGATTTTTGGAGATATAGATATATACATACAAACACACACATATACACAATAATGTATTAATGCAACACTCCCATTTAGAGGGGGGGGAACAAAAAACAATGTTCATTGCTTGGTTCAGAATTAATAGTTTTATCATATTGTTCTAAGATCATTTTAAAAACTCCTTTTATTAACAAACTATTTAAAGTGATGGTAAAATGCCCCCTTTGTATAAACAGATTTGGGATGTTAGTGATATTTTAGATGGACTATAACTTTAATGTAGCACTGAAATAAATAAAATAATTTATATATGAAAATCTTGTAAAATAATGGCAGTACAAAGTCTGCTTTTTCTCACTGTACCCTAACAAACGGGCTATAAGGTAGCTTGATTTGTCTCCTCACATTGTCTGATGGACAGAATCAGGCAAACAAAACTGCAAATTGAGCAGACAGTGAAAGGTTCTGAGATAATAATATGAGAAGTGAATGTGTCAAATAAAGAAACCCCAGAGAGGGCAAAGAATGAGAACTCAGTGACCAGCGACCCCCCACAGACCACCCAGCTCATTAGTGACTGGGGCTAGAAACAGAACAACACACAGCTGCACAGGGGAGGGAGGGGAGCAGAGAGTGGGGGCGAAGCCGCGAAGGACAGAGAAAAGAAAATGTTATAGAACAGAGGAAAAATATACAGGAACAAGCAAAAAAAGAGGGTTTGCAAGAGAAAATTGGTAGATGAGTAGAGAGAGCACAATATGAGTACAATAATCAGAAATTGCACAAGTCGGGTGTTGGGGGACAGCAGTATGTGGTGGTTATATAACAAATGAAAAAGAAAGATTGAGTAAGTGAAATAACAGTCAGCATACAAAGTAATGGAATTAGCAAAAAAATATAAAAAGTTTATTAGTGCAAAACTTAACCAATTAAAAATTCATTGTTTATGCACAGCAGCAAAAGTGATCAGGACATTACATACACCAGTAGTAGCTTTAACGAAAGCAAATATACTAAAATAAAAAAACAAAAATATGTCTGAGATACCATAAACTGAATGAAATACATAGGGCTAGATTACAAGTGGAGCGCTAAATTATTGCGCTCCCGCAAATGGGCAGATTTGCCCATTTGCAGGAGCGCAATAATAAATCAGCCATTACTAAGTGGCTGTTTATTGCTACCATGACCTAGCGGTAGCAATTAGCACTCCAAAAATTAAACAGAGATTAGATCTATGGTTAATTTTCTAAAAGTGCCCCAAATGCCTTAAAAATAGAGGGCATGGTAGTAATTATGTGCATATACTATTTGTGGCTCTACTTTGGGAACAACATAGATCCCCATGATTTACCTGCCCAGATGCTACCCTCATATGATTAGAGGGGTCCGTGTGCCACTAGGGAGTTGTTGGTTTCCATTTAACATAAGAGTATTTGCACTCTGCACTGTCTTCTACTAATTGTAATGCCTCGTACATCTGTTTATTGTGAACAGAATTTATCCCCTCATACTTTGAGGGGTCTGTGTGCAGCTACAGTGTTGTGGCATTTCAATACTATGGGGTTGATTTATCAAAGACTTTGCAAGTCTTTCGACCCACTACGACTGAAGGTTCTCACAAGAGAACCTGCACGCCGTATTTAACAAGCAGCGGTCATCCGACCGTTGCTTCCCTACTCTTTCACCACCTCTAAAGTGGCAAAATTCAATCTCCATGGTTTTGTCCGACCAGGGAGATTGACAGCTCCTGCCTGCTCGTGATTTGCTGTGTGCGGGCGGTATTGCAGAGGAATTCTGCCCGCCAGAGGCAAGCTGCGGCGGACAAGGGTGCATATGTGCGCCCCTCTCCGCCTCAGCTTGATGGGCCACATTACAAGTGGAGTGCAATATTGCACTTACGCAAGTGCGATATTTGCGCTTCACGCAGCAATACCATTGCACATAAATTTGTACTGGTATTACAAGTGCAGCGCAATGCGAACACAACCTTGCGTTCCCATTGGAGAAAGCCAAGCACTCATAACATCATGCTTCCATAAGCTCCAATGGGAGCCTCATTTTCATGCCTCAGCCATGGCAAACCACCTAGCACAGCGGGCAAATCGCGCAGTGTTGGGCAGCAATAAATAAATATATATGTATATGCTTATATACTGTACAAATATATTTATGTGTTAATATGTGTAAATACACATATAAACAAATAGAAAAATATTAAATTTATAGAGTGACAGCACCGCTACCTATCAAGTGATCTACCTAAATGCTCGTGCCTGGGATAGAGTCTAGTCTCCTTATCCAAAAATTAAATGCAAAAAAATATATATCCCAGCACCAGAGTCTTAGAAAATACTTCCATTAAATATGCTCAAAAAATATATTTTATTGCTCAGAAAATGGTTTAGAACAGTGAAAAATGGGGGTAAACCTATTCACATACTCCTCTTCACACAAACCCCATCCACCATGCATAAAACGCTGCTCCAAATTACTAGCCAAGTGATCATACTCCACTCAGCCAACCATATATAAAAAAAATAATAATATTAATTCAGCCCCAAGGCGTCCCAAGGGGGAAAAAAAAGAAACAGCAACACCTGCGAAAACAAGGAAAGTCCACAGCATCAGTGCTATGTAAATGCTGGGATTATAAAGAGGTGATATCCTGTAGCAGTCTCTTTAACAATTTCTCTGAAGTTGCAACTACTAATAGAATTTGAGTGCCATGAACACATTTTCACTCATATAATAAGTATATTTCTCCTTTGTATAGACTGATACACAACAATGTACTGTCCCAATTCTGCTTTAAGCAAAAACGTCCCAATCAAAGCACAATATAATTTAGAACATTATTCTTTGTAAAGGACTGTCTCAGTATTCTTAACAGAACCAGTTACGTTATTCATAAATTGCATTTGTTGTGTATAATTCGAAACAATCTTCAAATTATAATCCCATTGTAAAAAGATCATTTCAAAACACTGAGGCCCGTGTGTCTCACATCCGCTAACACATTTTCTTCAATATATGTGACAGCAGGGCCGTTTTTAATATTGATTGGACCCTGGGCAAAAATTTTCTTGGGCCCCCCACCCCATGCAATTTCGCTCTCCACCCCAACATCCCAAAAAAACAACGAAATCTATTTTTTTTTTATTATTAGCCCAGCGGTGGATCATCCACTGCTGGGCTAATCATTTAAAAAAAAAAAAATTAAAAAAATTGCAATATGTGAAACTGGACCTAAGCAGAACTAATAAGTAAATAAATATATAAATTCCTCCACTGTGGATTCATTTAATATTCTTTTAAATGTGATTCTGGTGTGAGGTTAGCTGGTTAAAGAGATTTAGGGCAGCCAACAGGAGCAAAGCAAGGTAAAGGAGGAAGCATGGAGGTGCAGACAAATATAAGTTTACTGACTGGAACAGCAGAACTACTATGGGAAGCTGTAAAATCTGAGACAGAGAGAAAATAAAAACTATAAAAATAAACCTTACATTAATGGGTGAAGTATCAGCATGACGCTATACATCAGCCACACCAGCACATGTAGCTTCTTTGCTAGGAACAAGTTCCCTCTCACCCTGAACTAGACAATGCTGCATGGGGAGGGGCGTGTGTGCACTCACTTATTCTTCCCACTGACACCTTTCTACAAAGCACTATTCCCCTAACAAACTTCAGTTAGTTGATCTTAGGGCCACAGCAGAAAGAGCAGGGCTAAGGGGACCAGTAGACATGATGCTGTCTGTTCAAGGCTGCATGGATACAGTGTGAGATGAGTCACACAGCCTCAAGACTGAAGAGAGCAGTGTATGCAGCTGCACAGATGCTCAAATCCTCATGTGCCTGCCGCTCCAGCTTTCTGCTGCATGCGCCTACAGTCAGCCCTACCCAGAAACAATCCCCACCACCAGAGCAGTTACCTGGTAACAGTGGTAACCCCAGTAGGACCTTTTCTGATGCAGTGGGAAATGGCTGGATGCTGAGTTAGAGCTTTGCATTCAGTGCTGCACAGTGCACATATAAAACAGCACATGGCACTAGCTTGGCATGTCACATGACACCGGCAGGGTCTGGCACAGTTTTTAAAAAAAAAATATAAGCAGAGTACTTTTGACTGTGACAGTATTAGGACTGAATGTGTGTATTCCCCATGTCACATCAGCAGTCTGGTATGAACCATTAAAAAAAAAAAAAAAAAAAAAAATTTTTATTTTTTTTAGGACTCTTGGGCCCCTCAATAGAGACTGGGTCCAGGGCAGCTGCCCCTTTTGCCCTGTGTTAAAGACGGTCCTGTGTGACAGAGGTATAGTCTTCACTCACTGTGCCAAAGTAATCAATCACTTATTCAGCAATTTCTTGAACCATTTAGTACACAGTTTCATCAACCACCAACAGTATTATGTGGATAACAGTGTTACCTGCAACTTCTGTTCTGTCCAATATTGCGTGGTGTGTGTGGTAACAGTGAGACTTACTGCAGTTCTGTATAAGTGCTGGGCACCAGATGCTGTAAATTGCCGGACTCACCAGGTTCCTACCTCAATGTCACAAACTTTGGTATATTCGTTTTGTGTGTAGCTTTTCGGACACAGGACCATGCAGGTGCAGAGCGTCTTAGTAACTTAGTAGTAGAAATATATGAATATAGTCATATACATACATATTTATAGTGAAAACACAGTCCCCCATTGACCTCCATGTAAAGGCATTTTAGGTGCTGTTTTTTTTTTCTTCACACCACATCCCCTAACTTTAACCCCTAATAACTGCTTTTGTTCAGTTTAAAGAAAAAATTCTCATATATTTCTCTTATGCTAATGTACTGTCCTTCATTTTGGGGGAAATTCGGGCAACTTTTTATTTTTAACCAGAGCTCTGACCTCTGGTTAATTGAGCTTAGCGCAAAGTGAAAACGCGAGCTCGCAGTAGCATTTACCAGTCACTTGTGATGGCTGGTTATTTAACGTGTGCCTGTAAATGAGCTAATTTGCCCCTTTACATGCGCACATTGAGATAGCACTACACTCGTAGTCTGGCCTTATGTATTTTATCCAGCTTGTGGTATCTCAGACATATTTTTACTTTGGTGTATTTGCTTTCATTAAAGCTGCTACTGGTGCATGTAAATGGTCAAAACTGAAATGAGAATGAGTGCTTTTCAGTTCTGAATAGACGCCCTTTTGTAATATATTTCTATAAAATGCTTCTAGTAAATGTTATCATTGTTTTATAGGCCCATTACACTTGGCCACTGGTTATTAGAGCAAGTGTGGTATTTGCACACAACTGTATATGCTACTGAAGCACTACACTATTGTATGTGTATGTATTCAACATTGTAATGTTTTTTATGCACATTTCAGTTTTGACCATAATGTCCCTTTAACCACTTGACCCACCCACCACAAAAATGCTAAATGCAGCTGTGGCTAACACCTGTAATTAACACCTTAACACCACCACAATAAATCCTTGGGAAAACAAAGAACTGCAATTACAGCCAGTGAGACCAGTCTGTATAGTGGAAGCCCATTGACTGGCATCCTAATTTGCTTTGGCCATTACATTCAGCGGCCAATGCTAAAGATATTGATGTCAGGGTCACAATCCTCTCTCAATATATTGCGAGCTGTTGATATGCCTGTGAAGCTCATTTTTCATTAATTCTGCCTGCCAGGAGTAAACCTATAAGAATAGCCGCAAGGCAGGTTTAAACTCCCTATGGATGGATTTAATGTAAACAGTTCGCTGCATCGATTTAACATAGGTACAAGTGTTGTTCCTGTATAAGTAGAGGACTCATGTGATTCCCACACACTGTCCACTGTCATAGAATCTCTAACTATGGCCCCATTCATCTCTGCAGTAAACCCCATCTACTCTACCTAAAAACTCTATACTACCTATTTATTTATTATCGGTTATTTGTAGAGCGCCAACAGATTTTGCAGCGCTATAAACATAGGCGGTATACAAGGTATCATTTATTTGGATTAAATGGGTAGAGGGCCCTGCCAAGAGTCGCACTGTCACTTCCTGCTATGTTAACCCTAAATATGACTTCACCAAGAAATTAACTCCTTCCACCCATTAACTATATCTTAGCTGGATTGTCTATCACAATTGTATCCTAACTGCAGAACCCACCACCACGTATAATGCAAATTACACACACACACAGCATCCCTGGTGACATTGCACCCGTAAGATTTTTTGTTTATAAATTTTTATTGACGATTTCAGACATTGTGAAAAAAAAGTCAGCCGTCATACAATATAGGGAAACTGCAATGAATCAACTGACATACAAAACTTGCAATAATGATACATAGGCGCCCATTTAACAAGCTCCGTAGTGAGCTTCTGGGCACGTGTTTCTGTCGAGCCTTCAGACTCGTCAGAAACAGTAGTTATGAAGCAGCGGTCACAAAGACTGCTGCTCCATAACCTGTCTGCCTGCTCTGAGCAGGCGGACAGACATCACTGGAAACTGACACCTCCCTGCTGGCGGCCCATGGCCGTGAGTCTGCAGGGGGCGGCGTTGCACCAGCAGCTCTTGTGAGCTGCTGGTGCAATGCTGAATGTGGAGAGTGTATTGCTCTCCGCATTCAGCGAGGTCTGGCGGACCTGATCCACAATGTCGGATCAGGTCCGGCAGACTTTGTTAAATAGAGGCCATAGAGTTAAAGGAACATGAAAGACAGTTTTTTCCTTTTATGATATAGATAGAGCATGCCACTAGAAATTTTGGGGCCCCTGACTTAACCATTGATCAGGGCCCCCCCCCCCCTCCTTTGACATGTGCAATTTTTGACCAAGTGACTAAAACATATATGCACTTTATTCTTAAGTGTCTATTTAAAGGGCCATAATACCCATTACGATTGGCTGCTGTTCATTTCTTCATTTTTTTAAATTTGTTTACCTGCAGCTGGGAGCAGCTGAGTATAACTTTTTACACAGAACTTACTCTGCTGAGCTGAGGAAATTGTGAGGTAAAATATCTTCCTTTTTTACATAGAGATGCTCAGGTGATATTTTCCTGTCAGCTTTTTACAGTTATACTGCATCAGTTTCAAGTGATTTAGCATATGAGTATTATGTCCCTTTAAACTTGGAAATGTTGTAAAGTAAGTAACATAAACTGAAACACACACACTCACACATAAAGATTCACATATAGACACTCTAGCAGACACGCAAAGAAACTCAGACACAGACACCCAAACAGACACTCAGCACTTGTTTACATTGACCTGACAAGTAATGAGGTAAACTACAGTTTTGTAAAAAAAAAAAAGGAGATTTAGAAAACAAAATATGGAGTTCTGATTATCTTTTTGTAAAGGAAGATGCCAACTAAATGATGACAACAGCATGCAGTGGCTGAAAGGAAGGGCCCTGAACTGCCTAAACAATAATTTAAAGGTTAAATGGTAGATTGGTGACTTCCGGAAAGGTCTCATTAGTCTCAAAGTCTGTAGAAAGATGTGAATAATCAGTAGTAAGGTCAAAATGTCCTAAAAAGGAACAGACAATGGACACACACACACAAACTCAAACTTGCACATACACCCAAGGAAACACCAACAGAGACAGCCTCAGAAAACACACAAACACATACACACACACACACAGAGACACCCACAGAAAACACACAAAGACATACACACACACAGAGAGACAACCACATAAAACACAGAAAGACATACATACACACACCCTCACTGAGACATCCACAGAAAACACACAAAGACATACACACACCCTCACAGAGACACCCAAAGAAAATACACACCCTCACAGAGACATCAACAGAAAACACAGACATACACACCCACCCTCACAGAGGCATCCAGAGAAAATACACAAAGACAAACACACACACACCCTCACAGAGACACCCATAGAAAAAGCTCAAAGACATATGCACACACCCTCACAGACATCCACAGAAAATGCACAAAGACATACACACCCACCCTCAAAGAGATACCAACAGAAACAAATACATACACACTCATAGAGACACAAACCAAAGCACAAAGACATAAGCACAGACACCCACAGAAACACTCACAGGAGGAAACATTTATGCACCTTGCATCCCCTAAATCAACAGTGTGTGACATGCATGATAAATAAAAATGCAGAAATTAAGAGATCACTTTTTAAAGAATCATATTTGTAAATGTGCAAACAAAAATAATTCTGTGAATTCAAAATTGTACATTAATGATCTGGGTAGATGGCTAGATGAAGAAAAGTACTTTTAAAAGTTTGACATATGTTTGTTTGATATTTTCCCCATTTTCCCCAACCAAGAGCACCACTTCAAATATAGTGTACAAATGTCCCCATCTGTCAGCTGTACTTGTGGATTTTGAAAATGCTGTACTCTATATGGTCTTGGTGGAACCATAAGCTGTGGTACTCATACCATTAGATCTGGTTAAATGCAGGATTTAAGCTTGTTGGTATGCATTTCAAAATTAAGTCAGCTGTAGTGTAAACTGAACAGTTTTAAGTTAACCTTTCTCATTTCCAATACTGAGCAATCTTAGTCTGAGAGTATAACATTTTATGCAGATGTAAAAATCTTAGATAAAATGCCTCCTTTACCTGGAAAGTCCTTGCATAAAGGGGCAGTAAACTGGAATGTAATATATATAATTTGTGTATTGAGGAGCAAACATTTCTGCATGGTTTTAAATATAGAATTTCTACAGCATTGTCAAATAATCATAAATACACTGCTGCTAAAAAATTGTGTTTTTATGGACCCCTGGCCCCACCATACAATTACTACCACACTGGAGTTACAATCTTAAATTGCACAAATAAATAAAAAACATTTGCTAATTAATTCCTACCTCCTCTGCAAATGAAAGTGATCAGCCATCTGACTCAGGCACACACTGTACAAACAAAGTGCCAAGTCTGTCTCACGCTGTGCATAATGGTTTAGTGCACACTCAGAAATCCTCTCAAATGCTAATACTTTACTCCTTGTAATAACATTTCCCATGCTCAATTAGCACTCTGCTGTAGTACCCACTGGTGGCTGCCCTGCTTCTATTATCTAATTTTGTTTATTCTCTTGGTATCCTTTGCTGAAACAGATACTTAGGTAGGCTCATTAGCTTCTGATTGGTTGCTGCACATATATGGCTCATGATATTGGCTCACCCAATGCATTAACTAGCTCCCAGTAATGCATTGCTGCTCTTTCAACAAAGGATACCAAGAGAATTAAGCAAATTAGATAACAGAAGTAACTTGTAAAGTTGTTTAAAAGTGTATGATCTATCTGAATCCTGAAAGTAAAATGTTGAGTTTCAGGTCCCTTTAAGTGCAATAAAAGGTAGTACAACCTGTGGGAGTGTACTTGTAAGTTTGCATATTACAGCGATTTTCGTGTGAGCACTAACAGAGATTATATTATGAACTGGATTCACTAACAATGGTTTGGCCTGCAGTAAACAGAATCGGAGGATATATAAACCATCGCCTTTTGGAAAAACCCTTAATTTTGTTAATAAATACAGATATGCGCAAGTGAGGGATTTTCTGCAGTACAAATGGAGCAGTCACCACATAAGCTTGTGTATAAATACTGTAGGGATATGGACTAATATCACCTCAGAACTGAATGGAGATCATCTCCTCTAGAGTCCATTCTGCTGATAAACAATTCAGAAATCTCAGAAGTTATTCTGGTAACTTTAGGATTCAATCCAATGTGATGAGGTTACAGATATCAAGCATTAGAGGGGAATTCACAGCAAGGCTGCTTTAAATTATTTTCTTTTTTTTTCAAATCCTCACGAGATCTCATTTCAATTCCATGCTTCTTAACTGTCCAGATTTTCCAGCAACAGTCAAAGTTTTTGACCTCCTATCCCACAGTATAGATGTCCCAGGAGTTGTTGTTAAAACCTGTACTGAGGTGTGAACTTGTAGTGAATGCACACAGTATGTAGGAAATGATGTGCAGTATATTTGTTTCCATATTGTAACATCTGAGTCCCCTGCACTTTACATTTGAACAGAAATAAAATATGTCATTTAGTGAACTGGCAGATGATATTGATTAATACAATAGTAAATATTAGGAACACATTTTTGTAAATTTACACGGAAATTGATATTGCTTCTGGTCAATATTCCACAACCTGCTTACTTGATTGCTGCTTTGTATCCCTGGAAATGACTTTCAAATAATGGATAATCAGATTAGGAAACAGATTTCTTCAGTAGCCATAATATTCAGCTAGGACAATGGTCTCTCCATATACTGTAAATGTTGCCTTGGAAACGTTCTGAAGGCAGGAAGACCAGAAAGAAATCTCATGGAGACATATATTATGTGAGAAGCAAGGTCCTCAATATATGTAATGGAGATCACTTGGCATTTAAGGCTATAAAATGATTTTCCTCAAATAGCTTCAATGAAATATTAAAAACAACCATAAAATAATATTACAGTTGGTCAAGAAGGTCCTAATTCTTGTTTTTTGTCCTACTATTGGGGGGCAGAATTACACTCCCATTTTTCTTGTTCACAAAATAAAAAAGTACTCATAATATGTTGTTACCCAATAAACATGTAATTCTAAAAGGTGGAGGCTTCAGAGTTGCCCAGATAAATCTCACTGCGATGGAAGCTTCTTAGTGTAAGCTAGCACAGTTTTATTAGAATGTGTAATATATATTTATTAAAAAACAATTGATTGTTATAGCAAGTACAATTAAAACTTGTGTGACTAATCACACATTAAAAAGTGGCCTTTATAAAAAGGGCTGGTTCTATTGGGTTGCTGAGGGGAGCTATGCACCTCCAAACATATGTAAAACACCCCTATTAGACTGCAAAAGGCTTTACCTGTGCCCTCAATTAGCCCAGCCAAATATTACATTCTAGAACCACCACTGTTCTAGATGATGTTGCAACGCGTTTCTCGACACTCATACAGTCTGACCATTTTTTCAGGCAAGTGTATATAACTGAGTTATTGTATTACAAACATATATTCACATAATTAAAATCCCCTACACATGTGCATGATCATATATAAATCCTTTATATTAACCCATATGGGTCCCCAACAAATCAAAAAGCTTTCTCGATAAAGAAGACGGCACACGTTTTATTAACCTCTTGCACCATCTTCGATGACATCAGTAAGAAGTAAGTTCTCAAGTCAATCAGATGTATTGTTGCATCATATTAACAGGGGATTCTTCTATAATGCCATATTTGTCAAAGAAACCGCCTGTATAAAATCATCTATGCTAAACACTGAAAAGGGATTTATAGAACAATTGCATCTTGCAAAGTTATTGCATATATATGTAACTATATTATATTTAAAATGTGTGTGTGTGTATATATATATATATATATATATATATATATATATATATATATTGTAATGGTATTGCTCTATTAGTTTTACTTAACCACTCAGTTTCACAATGGGCCAGATTCCCAGGAGGTATTAAGGAACCCTATTTTGATCATAGAACTGAGGGTTAACATTATGGATGATAGAACTCAGTTCAGAGTACCATGTGTTAAAGAGAATGCTGACAGTAGTTATATGAGGGAATTACAAAATGGATGGTGCTGCATTGGGCATATTCTGTTTAAGTGCTGAAATAGCAGTGTTCAAAAGTTTCCTACTGCTTCAAGCAGTTTCAAATGTTAGTACTGTAGTTACCAGTTCATGAGAGATCAAATGTATACAAATATTTGGAATGTACTTGATACAATGTTGCAGGACATATATAGATATCCTGTGCTGACAGCCCAAAGATAGTCTGGATCTAGTTAAGGAACGGAGAGACAGATGACCTGAAAAGACAGCTCAGTTAAGCATCTTTCCCGATTCACAGGCTGAAGTCTGCAGAGAAACTGGAGCTAGCATTCAGCATTGTAGAGAAAGCAGAATGCTGGCTGGCGGGTGACGTCACCACTTACTTGTATTCCGGGATCAGGTACCTGGTAGCCTTGGACTATGCAAACTCCTTCAATGGATGTCAGCTTAGCGTACTTGGGGAATCAACCTGGTTTGTATTATATTTATGTATTAAGGCTGATTAAAGGGACATAATACTCATATGCTAAATCACTTGAAACTAATGCAGTATAGCTGTAAAAAGCTGACAGGAAAATATCACCTGAGCATCTCTATGTAAAAAAAGATTTTTTTACCTCACAATTTCCTCAGCTCAGCAGAGTAAGTTCTGTGTAAAAAGTTATAATTCAGCTGTTGCTCAGCTGCAGGTAAAAAAAATAAAAAATGAAGAAATGAACAGCAGCCAATCAGCATCAGCAGTGCTGAGGTCATGAACTCTTTTACTGTGATCTCATGAGATTTCACTTAACTCTCATGAGATTTCATAGTAAACTTCCTTAAACTGAATAGGGAAATTACATGAGTGTGCACGTAAGCTCACTCCCTTAGCTGTCCCGCGACAGATATATTGATTTGCTGCTTAGAAGTCCTTTACAATGGGATGTGGCTACTGAGGAATTTTTGAGGTCAAATATCTTTCTTTTTTACATAGAGTTGTTCAGGTGATATTTTCTAGTCAGCTTTTTACAGCTATGCTGCATCACTTTCAAGTGTTTCAATATTTAGGTATCATGGCCCTTTAATAAGAGTAGCTATTAGGAGAATTTAAATCGTAAAGCACTGCAAGTATCTCATAGCGAGACAACCCCTCTGTAAGATAAATAATTGAGAGTTAAACTTTAGGTGGACAGGGCCTGTTAACAAGTTGAAGTGCAAGGGTTGCACCTGTACAACATAAATTACCAAGCAAAGAGGAATTGTGGAAAGAGGCTTATATAGGGGTATTAGTGTAATCAGACTATATATATCATCACCAAATGTATTAAAATTTTATAAGCATCACACGAGATGTCCCAGCCAAACCTCATCAACAGTGCTAAACTGGGAGCTTCTAAGTAAGTTTTAAATAAAATATATACTGGAATTTTAGATCATCATCTGTCCATATTCTTCTTTATAGTAGTGTCTATTACATGCAGTTATATGAAAATTGGTGTATACTGTCCCTTTAAATAACTAACGTCAAGCCTGATAAACTGTTTAAATATATAACTGGATGGCGACAAGTGAGTTCCTGTCTCCTCAGCACTACTAGAGGTTAAAATCCATAAGGGCTGCAATGGAGAACACTCCGCTCAAGAAACAGGTAATGAAGTTTTCGGGAGGTGCAAGTGCTTAAAACTAAAGAAGGAGCACTTTGGTAACTACCTGAAGTGTTCATCCCCCATTTTTCAGCCATTACTCAACCCCAACCTCTATGTCATGATGGAGCAGGCCAAGACCTCCCGCAGTCAGAGTGTGATTATACTCCAGTCCTTAAGAGCCCAGATGTTACCAATGTCATTAAGAACCAATTAACATACTGGGGGAGCAGATATTTTAGGGACCATGGACTTATGAAGATTAGTTTGATTAACCAGATTCTGCCATGATGAACTATAGCAACCCAATAGAAGACAAAATTACTGGGAAAGGCTCTGAATATCCCAGTGGAGAAAGAGACCTGAAGACTCTTGCAGAGCCTTTTTATCAGGTATTGTGACACATCCACTAGACGGCAACATTGTTGCAGTCTTGCACTCATGCCCTCTACTCTTCCCCAGGCCTTAACCCTTAAGTGGCTTCTAACCTATTCGGCTCTACAATGTCATAAGTGATAAAATGCCTAGCTGTTTACTCCCAGAGTACAGGGAAAGTTACCCAAGTAATTTTAATAAAGAAAACTCACGGAAATGGGAGGAAAAGCAGGGGTCAAGTCCAGCGGGAATGCATGGGAACTGAGTTCCTGCACTATTTTTGCAGGAGGAATTTTGTTCCCCCTGGACAGAGAACAGAAACGATTCAGTAAACACTGCTGGTGGGAGGAGTTGAATACAGTCTGGTTATAGGGATAGTGAGATCCTCTAGTAATGGGCAGTAACACCCTGCCCTGGAAAGGAAGGAGAGGGGAGGAAGGAGATTGTGAGGAGCTAAAGCTAAGCTGGCATGCAAAATGTGGGTTAGAAACAAAGTATGGACACCCTGTATCTTGCCATTAAACAGGTGTTTATGTGTGTCTAGTTTAGCTATTTTAAAATTGATTTTAAAAAGTTCAGTGTTTCACCAAAGACAAAATGTGCTCATTAAGCAGGGAAGAGTCATACCCTTCCAGCTTCCTTCTTTCTCTCTGAATTCCTTTGAGTTAAGTTTAGTTTAGTTTCAGAGATAGCTGGGATGAGGTTTGTAAGAAAAATACATGTATACACACAAAGGAAAATAGTCCTTGCAATTAAAGGTGTTTGTGAAACATCTTGAAGTAAGATAAGCCCAATTACTTTATTTTATACACTAATAGTATGTGTAGTCTGTTTTTCTATGTTGGTGTCTGTATGTAGATCAATTTATGGCCAGCAGGCCAGATTCTCTGCAAAATGCTAACCTCTGCAACATAATGTATTTGCAGCAGATTCAACCTTACCAGTTTCATCCCACAGTGCAAGATGACCTATTTGCTTTCAATGCTACTGTGCCCTCATGCCTGCCTCCTGCTTCCTCTGCCAGTGTTACTTGCTGTACATTTACTTGGTATACGTGTTAATTGTTAAAAAAAAATGATACTCTGATGCCTTTTTACCATAATTATACTTCAAATCACATTGTCATTGTTTTTTTTACTGCAGATAGAGTAAACAATGTTTACATTACAGATCCTGAGGGCCAGGGAGTAACATTTCCTAAAAAATTTCTAAGGCTGTTAGCTTTTTGGATTATTCAACATCATCTATATACAAATGCCCCTTCACGTGTTCTAAAAAGTGTCTGTCTGGCATCTCAGTATTCAGAAATTCAAACAAACAATTTGGACATGTAATTCAATATGAGGATCAAAAGCACGAAGCAATGTTAAATAGACAGCACAATATATCAATGAGTACTGGCTGAGACACTGTATCGCTTTGTCCAATTTAGAAACAATTGTAGTAAACCTGTGTTATACTGTAGCAGCTGGTTGCAAGATCCGTTAACCCCTTACATTCGCAAGACTCATAGTTGGAAATAAGTGAACATAAGCCAGACAATTCTAGCAAATATAAGATATGCAAACAAACTCACTTGATTCTGAGAATGATATCCAATATTCGATGAGATCCAGGAAAACGGAACTGTTGTATCCACTCTTTAGTAGTGCAGTCAGTTGCAGCAGTTACAGATACTGCCTAAGTTCACAGCAGCATCCCGGCTTGTCTCACAGGTGTTGGGAAGGGCTCCCCTGCCAAGCCCTCGATTAAGACAATAAGTGAACAAAGATTTTTCAACACCTCTCAGTGAAACAAAATAGAACCCAATATTCGAAAGAACAGTAAGGCTGATAAGATACGCTTAAAACTTCACCTTTATTTAGACTCCGTGAGTAAAAAGACAAAGGCACAGTACACAGACCTGACTACCGTTAGTCAGGTCTGTGTACTGTGCCTTTGTCTTTTTACTCACTATAAAGGTGAAGTTTTAAACGTATCTTATCAGCCTTACTGTTCTTTCGAATATTGGGTTCTATTTTGTTTCACTGAGAGGTGTTGAAAAATCTTTGTTCATCTCAGTATTCAGTATCAGTTGAATTCTAAATTACAAATAAAAATTTAACCTTTGCTGTGTAAAAATGTAACCATGGGTGTCCATCCTCAGGCCTAAATGCAACCATTCAGCCCTTCATTTTTTTAATTTGCTTTCATAAACCAGAGTGTATAGATTATATACATATATAGAAATGCAGTATGTGTGTGTGTGCATATAAAAATATTGGGAGGGGGTGAAATTATTGATGAGTTCTCACACTTTATTTTGTAGGCCTTGACCCCTGAGGAAAATACTGTTTAATGGTCGCATTTATTAAATAACTTTAACGTCAAACCGGCTAAACTCTTTAAATGTATAACTGGATGGCGGCAAGTGAGTTCCTGTCTCCTCAGCACGTCTAGAAGTCAATGGCCAAGAGGGCTGCAATGGAGAACACTCCATTTAAGACAGGAGGTAATGAGCTTATCTGAAGTTGCAAAGGCCTAATACTAAAGAAGAGGCACTTCGGTAACTACCTGAAGCGTTTAGCCTCCCTTTTTTGGCAATTATTCCACCCCAACCTCTCTGTCGTGATGGAACAGGCCATGAGCTCCCTCCAAGAGGAACTCTTGCAGCCAATGTAATTCAGGCAGAAAGAAAAATATTTAAGACAAATAGTAACTGTTTTATATATCAAGTTGGATTGATCTTCAGGTCAAAACAAATGCTTTTTGTGATTGCCGTGAGATTATCATGGTGCATTACAAATCCGCCTGTGCCACTGTTTTCCTCACCTTTCTCTTTGTCTTTTTTAGATTCTATAAACTGCACCAGCTGAACATATAACTCTCCAATGGAGCCTTGAGATCATGTTGGACCACCCTATCACCACCCCAGGGTTATATATCTTTTTTTTTACTTTTCACTGCCCAATCATGTTGGCCATGTACCTGCCACTCATTTTCCATAAAACTGCCCCATATCTGTGCAATCGTGCTGCATCTGTGAGTAAATATAGGGATTGGCTTGGTATGGAATCAGAATGCAAGAAACACACCCCATTGAATCGTTCCCTTTCCCCCAGGTCCTCAATCATATTTAAAGACAAAATGATTCTATAAGAACTTTATTGATTTCCTTGCCATGGGGCCTGAAGGCGCATAACTCTACAGGTAAAATTCAACAGACCAAGGAGAGAATGTAATTGTTTTAATGTTATGCTATTAGATGCAGCAGCTGCCTGAACCACTTCCAAAGTGCATGTTATTTTGTCTGAAGGCAGGCGATACAACATTTCATGGGTATCTATTTCAATACCCAAGAAGGTAAGGCAGGAACATCGATCCTGGGTTTTTTCCTCAGCCAGGGGGACACCAAATGAAGCCATTAACAATCTCATGACAATCATACTTTTGAGACATTGGTCTGTGTTGCAGGTGCCAATAATTAAAAAGTCATCTAGGTAATGAGCTACAACATCATAGCCTACTGACTCGGTTATTGTCCAATGAAGGAAGGAACTGAACGTGCACAAGAGAGTGCGCAACCCCTAGGCCAGCACCATTCTATATAATAATGATGCTGAAATTTAAACCCCATCAGTGAAAAGGAAGACCGATGTACAGGTAGAAGTCTAAAGGCAGATTTAATATCTATTTTCTCCAACAGCACCACCCACCCGCTGACTGAAACAAATTCAGTGCCGCATCAAAAGATTGATAATGCACTAAAATCAAGGCAGGATCAATTGTGTCATTAACTGATTTGCCTTTGGGATGAGAGAGGTGCTGAATTAGGCAAAACTTTCCTGCTTCCTTTTTGGGAACAACACCAAGCGGTGACACAACCAAATTAGGGAATGGGGGTTTTGTAAAGGCCCTGAGGATCCTATCTAGGGTCAATTCCTTATGGAGCTTTTCCTAAACTAATTGAGAGCATTGATATTCTGATTTGAGGTTTATGTGAGTAGCGCTGCGGAATCTGTTGGCGCTCTACAAATAACCGATAATAATAATGTGAGTTGTTGAATCCTCTCCATTATGTGAAATGGGAACAACAAAGCCTTCTTTTAAGCCAGTCATCAGCAATTGTGCAGACTGTCAGTTGGAATATCTCTCTAACCAACACACCAATATATCCACCCTAAGAGGGTGGGTGCCCTTACCCCTGACCAGGAGCCTAAGATTAACTCTGTTAGAGCGCTGCTCTTTTTGTTTCTGTCAATCATATCCTGCATGTAGTATCTGTCAGGGTGTTTCACGCGCTTAAGGCCTGTGTTGTCCTTGCTCCTCTTTTTTATGCCTATGTGCTCCAATAGAAAGTTCAAATTTATTTATTTATTTATTTATTTATGAAATATTTTACCAGGAAGAATACATTGAGATACATCTTGTTTCAAGTATGTCCTGGGTTTCAAGTACATTAACATATTTGCAATTCTGAATTTTCTTCATGGTTTTATTTTTTAGGTGGGCATGTAGAGAGTGTATTATACACAGGTATGAGTCCCCTTGAACTTTGTGTGGTGCTCCTGGATGGGAACTATCTAGGTTAGTGCCTAGCTGGGAGAATATTGTAGTGTTCCTGTGAGGTGGCACAGGCGCTACTAGTTCATGAAGGCAAGCTGGATTCTTTGTCTGCATATTAAGTTTTATAACCATGTGGAACATTTTTTTTTTATTATTTTGTTACTAGTCCCAAGGCGTCAGAATCACTGTCTGATGAAGTGTCAAATGTGTGAATACCAGTGTTCATAAAAGTGTTAGACTCAACCTGAGCTTGGCCTTCCAGATGTCCTGGAGATTTCTGGTATTTCTTTCAACAGCAAGTGGACAGCATCTGAAGATGTGATGTCAGTGGCAATCATCACAGATGCTGAATGTGCTGTGGATGCAGGTGGTTGAAATGATCTGGTTGCTTTGTGCACTAGATCCTACAATAAAGAAAGGATATCCAGAGTAGCTTGGCGAGTGGAAAGGGTGCTCCCAGATGTAGTAGGATTCCCTGAGTTCCCCTCAGCCCCCCAGGATGTAGCAGGCCTATCCTTTAAATGAGACAACCCCACTATGATGTTGATCACTAATAGGAAGCTGCATATTCAAAGATGATGTAATACCCTGTGACTTTGGGCACCCTGCCCTAGTTAGAGATGTGTGGGATAAGTCCCTTGATATGAAGAATGATTATGAGCATCATTGTCTAACTTGATAAATTGCACCCACCACAAGGCACTCAGACTCACCAGTGACTGCCGATGATAAGAGCTCCCCGCCCCTTCGAGTGGCCCCTCTCACCTCCCTATGGCCCCTGGATCGACCCTGCCCTCAAACTCACAAGGACAGGAACAAGGGAATGGGGGTATGTACCAAAAGGCCCACACCTGGATCCAAAGCCTCTGCACCACTACCAGCCTGTGGCCCTCTGGCAACTACCGAACCTGACACCACCAAAGCCATTAGGGTAGCAACAGCGTCACCCGCAACTGGGGGCAAGCCCTTTAGGGCCGACACCACTAAGAGGAGAGCGCCAAGGGAATCTAGTGGGTTATGAGTGGGTTAGGAGGGTTATGAATGAGAGAAAGTGATTTGGTGGAATAATGGATCGTCTTGCTAAGTCCTTTGCAGCCTAGAAGCTTGCTGGAAATTGAATCAGGAAAAGGCTCTGAATATCCCAGTGGAGAAAGGCCTGAAGACTGTTGCAGAGCATTTTTATAAGGTATGTTAACACACCTACTAGAATGCAACATTGTTGCAGTCTTGCACTCATGCCCTCTACTCTTCCTCTCCCTCAGGCCTTAAAGGGACAGAAAACCCCAAAATTTTCTTTAATAATTTGGATAGAACATACAATTTTAAACAACTTTCCAATTTACTTCTATTATCTAATGTGCTTTGTTCTCGTTATCTTTTGCTGAAGGAACATCATTGCACTACTGGCAGCAAGATGAACACATCTAGTTAGCCAATCACAAAAGACAAATGTGTGCAGGCACCAATTAACAGCAGCTCAAACTAGTGTAGGATATATGCGTATTCTTTTTCAACAAGGGATACAAAGAGAACAAAGCACATCTGAAAATAGAAGTGAATTTAAAAATGTCTTAAAATTACATGGTCTATCGGAATCATGCAAGTTTAATTTAGACTTTCCTATCCCTTTAACCCTAAAGCGGCTTCTAGCCAATTTGACTCTACACTGTCATCATCCTTTTTCACCTTCTTATAGTCTCTCATTGCATTCTTCTTCTTCTACGCCTCTGGCATTTGCCTGTTAATATACAGTCATTCTACCCATTCTTTGTTATTCCTGTTAGTTTATTAAATTTAAATCATCCAATAGAAATGGCCATTGTTCCTATTGTTTGATTTGAAAATTCAAATTGACCAGTAGATATGACTCTATTGGTTGGATAAAATAAGAGACTCTCCTTTTCTCTATCCTGAGATCTCTCAGAGGAATAAAGAGAAGCATAGTACTTTCTAAATTCCTCAACAATATCCTTATTATTTGACTTCACTCCATTAGCCTAGTCTATAAGCATAATCTGTTTTGCTAGTTTTTGAACCTTAACCAAATTTGACCTTTATTATGAAAAGTACTTTTTGTAAGACTCCAGCTATTCTTCTTAAAGGGACACTAATGTGAAAATAGTTCACAGTGTATATGTATATGAGTCAATTGTTGGCTGATGACTGCCACATGATAGAGGGGGCCGACAAATTTAAGTAAATTTTGAAAATTTGAAAGAAAATAAATTAATCACCGCTCATTTAAAATTCCGAGTAATTGTTATTGAATTGCCCTTTTACTATGTATTTGTTGGTTTTGTACTTTGTTTTTTTTATTTGCTTTATTTAATATTGCACATCCATATACATAGAAGAGAATCATAGACAATATAGCTTTACAATCCTGAAAACATCACTCATAAATGATAAATACATTCACCTCCACGATATAAGTCTAACCGAACCTGTAGGGTGCAACTCCTTTATACTAATTACTTACGCGCTTCAGGCTTTATCCTTTACTCACCAAAGTAGACAGTTTAACTTGAATTTGTGACCCCACTAAATATACATCCCTTTACCACATACAAGTGGTAAGATAATTTGTTTCTGAATGGGAATTTCTATAGTTTTAAAAAAGATACCCCATTTTTCTATAAATCTCTTTATTTTTAAATCCCTTTCATATAAAACATCAAATACCTCTATAATAAGTTGTTCTCTTAAGGCTGCAAGAATCTCTTTAATACTAGGAATGCAAGGCGATAGCTTTCAGAATGCATTTCCTAGTCATCAATATGACCATTGCGGGGAAAAAAGGCACTGGGGCATATGTATCAAAGGTCTTGCGGACCTGATCCGACAGTGTGGATCAGGTCCGCAAGACCTCGCTGAATGCGGAGAGCAATACGCTCCCCGTATTCAGCATTGCACCAGCAGCTCACAAGAGCTGCTGGTGCAACGCCGCCCCTTGCAGACTCATGGCCAATGGGCCACCAGCAGGGAGGTGTCAATCAACCCAATCGGGTTGAATTGTGGCGATTCCTGTCCGTCTGCTCAGAGCAGGCGGACAGGGTTTTGGAGCAGCGGTCTTTAGAAGCAGCGGTCTTTAGAAGGTCGCTGAAGACTCGCCAGAAACACGGGCTCACAAGCTCCATACGGAGCTTGATAAATGTACCTCACTGTCTCTTTTTACTTTTTATCTACCAAATAAGCAACATTAGTAAACTTAAATTGCAATCTTATATTTAAAACCTTGGACAGCCAATAACCAATTTTAGACCAGAGATGGTTGATCTTGGGGCAGTGCCAAAGACAATGTTTTAAAGATGGGTTACCCCACTTGCATTTAATACATTCATTTTAGCAATCCATCCACTTGCAAACCTTCCTTTGAGTAGCATAAAATCTATGTTTAAACTTAAGCTGAGATTCCCTAAGGTAAGCATCGCATGTCACCTGTTCATAAACGAGACTTTTACCCACTTCCTCCACTGAAAATACAACATCGGCTTCCATGTTCCATCCCTCAATTAGAGGACATATGCTTACTAGTATTTGAGTCGTGCAGAGCTTTATATATATCATGGAGTATGTATTTTCCCTTTTTAAAAGCCCCAAAATGTTGTCCAAGCAATGCATTTCCTATATAAAGGGACACTTTTTTTTACAGTTTCTTTAATATAATGGGATACCTGGTAACTTACATTTTTCCTGCATTTCTGAGAAGGGTCTTACAACTTTATTCAGTGGGTCTAGTATCCCCTATTGTTTTTTCCACTCTTGGAAACATTTTACTTTAATCCTGGGAGATAATTAGGGTTTCCTGTAATAGGTAGATAAATTGAGCATTGGTGGGGAACACCCATAATATTATGAATGCTACTCCAGGCTTGAAATATGTTTTCATACATAATATTACTACTAATTATACAGGGTATTTCTTTCCATTCTTGATGGAGTAGATAGGCTTCAAATATTACCTCTAATAATGAATTATCCATAGGCTCTTCAAAAAACTGTTCAGTATCTAGTACCCATTCTACAGCCACTTTTGCCAATGTTACTAGATTATAATACTGAATATTCGGTATACCCAGATCTTCTTTTTCCGGTGGACTCTATAGCTTCCTTAAGCTAATACGAGATCTCCTACCTCCCCACAAGAAAGAGCTTAACATTTTATACAATCTCGCAATATCTTTTTTTGGAATCATGATAGGCAACATTCTCATAGGGTACAGTAATTTGGGAAATATCATCATCTTGATAAGATGAGCTTTCCCAGACAGTAAGATAGGCAAGCCTCTCCAACATTTAGGATCTTGCTCTATAGATTAAAAAATCTTTGTGATGTTCAGTTTATACCGTTCCTTCGGGTTACTAGAAACATGGATTCCCAGATATGTTAAAGATTTCTTTTAACTTTGATAAAAGGTAGGGTGACCATATTGCCACTTTAAAAAGGGACACATATGAAAAATACATGTCAGGGCTGTTTTCAGGGCTGTTTAAAGAAATGTTTTGTATAAGAACCCTGACATGTACTTTTCATATGTGTCCCTTTTTAAAGTAGCAATATGGTCACGCTAATAAAAGGTAATTTAGCTCCTTCCATACTCATATTTCTACTGAGCCATAATATTTCTGATTTATTACTGTTAATCTTGTATCCTGACAGGAGCCCGAAAGTTTTGATCATATAATAATCATCAGGTAGAGTTCGGGATTTTGGATAAATTATAGCATTTCATCTGCGTAGAGAGCAAGATTGTAATTTGCTTCCTTTAGGTTAATACCAAAAGGTTTGTTTTACAACTTGCTAGCTAGTGGTTCCAACACCTGATTAAATAATAAGGATGAAAGGGGGCAACCCTGTTGTCTACCCCTCTCTAAACTGAACCATGAAGAAACATTTCCATTAATTGACAAAAAAGCAGAAGGCTAAGAATATATATTACTAATAATCTTATGAAATGGTTCTTGAATATTAAATTTCCTTAAAAAAGTAAATAAGAAGAGTCATTCCACCCTATCAAAAACCTTTTCTGCATCTTATGCCAGAAGTGCCACATTTGGTTTATGTTGGCTAGGTAATAAGTTATTGAAAATATATAAAACTTTACGCATATTTTTTACTGAAGATCTTGCCTGTATGAAACAAGTGATGTTCGTGAACGGGCGAACCGGGCAAACCGCCATTGACTTCAATAGGCAGGCGAATTTTAAAACCCACAGGGACTCTTTCTGGCCACAATAGTGATGGAAAAGTTGTTTCAAGGGGACTAACACCTGGACTGTGGCATGCCGGAGGGGGATCCATGGCAAAACTCCCACGTAAAATTACATAGTTGATGCAGAGTCTGGTTTTAATCCATAAAGGGAGTAAATCACCTAACATTCCTAAATTGTTTGGAATAACGTGCTTTAAAACATCAGGTATGATGTTGTATTGATCAGGTAGCGTAAGGGTTACGCCCGCTTCACAGTGACTCCCCGTTTAACGCACCGCAAACAACCGCAAACAGTGCACTTGCACAACCACGAGATAGATTTGATAGATAGATACATAGATTAGATATATAGATCAATATATGCAATATACATTTGATAGATACAATAGATAGATAGATAGATAGATAGATTTGATAGATAAATAGAAAGATTTGATAGATATATAATTTCTCAGACAGAGAATTACAAGACGTGCAGTCTGAGACCCATGGTAAGATTCCCAGAGGCATTTGCGGCGCCAGGGGACGTGTATGTGGCATGGATTTTAGGAACCGGGAGATGCAAAAAGATGCTTGGTCAGGCAGGCAACTGCAATTAGATTACACAAGCAGACTGATGTTTCACAGTCAAAAAAGTTTTGTTTTTTTAAATTTACACTACTGTTACAACAGATATGAGTGGTGGCACTGGGCAAGTGGGCCTGGCACACACGCTGGCAGGCAGGCAACTGCAATTAGATTACACAAGCAGACTGATGTTTCACAGTCAAAAAAGTTTTGTTTTTTTAAATTTACACTACTGTTACAACAGATATGAGTGGTGGCACTGGGCAAGTGGGCCTGGCACACACGCTGGCAGGCAGGCAACTGCAATTAGATTACACTAGCAGACTGATGTTTCACAGTCAAAAAAGTTGTTTTTTTTAAATTTACACTACTGTTACAACAGATATGAGTGGTGTCACTGGGCAAGTGGGCAGAGCCTGGCACACATGCTGGCAGGCAGGCAACTGCAATTAGATTACACTAGCAGACTGATGTTTCACAGTCAAAAAAGTTTTTTTTTTTTAAATTTACATTACTGTTACACCAGATATGAGTGGTGGCACTGGGCAAGTGAGCACAGTATACGATTTAAGCCTGGCACACACGCTGGCAGGCAGGCAACTGCAATTAGATTACACTAGCAGACTGATGTTTCACAGTTAAAAAAGTTTTTTTTTTTTAAATTTACACTACTGTTACACCAGATATGAGTGGTGGCACTGGGCAAGTGGGCCTGGCACACACGCTGGCAGGCAGGCAACTGCAATTAGATTACACTAGCAGACTGATGTTTCACAGTCAAAAAAGTTGTGTTTTTTTTAAATTTACACTACTGTTACACCAGATATGAGTGGTGGCACTGGGCAAGTAGCTTGGCAGGCAAGCAACTGCAATTAGATTACACAGGGGGAAAAAAATTATGTTCTAGCCCTAAAAAGGGCTTTTTGGGGTGCTGTCCTTATAGCAGAGATCAGATGAGTCCTTCAGGACTGTAGTGGACACTGAATACACTAGCCTAGCTATCAATTTCCCTATAAAATCACCAGCAGCTACACTGTCCCTCCTCTCACTAACAATGCAGCTTCCGAATGAATCTAAAATGGATGCTGTCCAGGAGGTAGGAGGGTCTGGGAGGGAGTGTCTGCTGCTGATTGGCTGGAATGTGTCTGCAGACTGTGAGATATAGGGTCAAAGTTTACTCAATGATGACGAATAGGGGGCGGATTGAACATCGCATATGTTCGCCCACCGCGGCGAACGCGAACAAGCTATGTTCGCCGGGAACTATTCGCTGGAGAACAATTCGCGACATCACTATATGAAACCTGCTTGGTCTTTATGAAGTAAATTGGGAGGTAGGATGGTCTGGGAGGGAGTGTCTGCTGCTGATTGGCTGGAATGTGTCTGCAGACTGTGAGATATAGGGTCAAAGTTTACTCAATGATGACGAATAGGGGGCGGATTGAACATCGCATATGTTCGCCCGCCGCGGCGAACGCGAACAAGCTATGTTCGCCGGGAACTATTCGCTGGAGAACAATTCGCGACATCACTATATGAAACCTGCTTGGTCTTTATGAAGTAAATTGGGAAGATATTTCTTTAGTCTATCAGCTAATATTTTCATCAGAATTTTAAAATCCTAATTAAGGAGGGAAATAGGTCTATAAGACATAACTTTTAGAGGGTCCTGCCAGATTTTTGTAATACATTTATACAGGTCACTGAAAATGTTTGAGATGGATGAATACTGCCTGACAAATAAGCATTAAATAGTTCAGTCAAATTTTTTGACGTTTGTTCCTGCAAAATGTTATACCATTCTATAGTAAGGCCATTTGGCCCTGGTGCTTTACCTGTTGTTAGTCCCGATATAACTTTAGTAACTTCCTCTACTGTGATGCTTGCATTAGTTCCGCTTGTTGTAACTGAGTAATTTTAGGAATGTCCAGAGACTTAAAAAAAAAAGACTCTTCTTTCCTCTATCCTGATATCTCTCAGAGGAGTAAAGAGAAGCATAGTACTTTCTAAATTCCTCAACAATATCCTTATTATTTTGACTTCACTCTATTACCTGAGTCTATAAGCATAATCTGTTTTGCTGATTTCTGAACCTTAACCAAATGTTACCTTTATTATGAAATGTACTTTTTCTAAGAATCCAGCTATTCATCTTAAAGGGACACTAATGTGAAAATTAGGCTTTCATGATCCAGATGAACAGTTTAAGGCACCATCTCCCGCTGAGCATATGCAAGAGTTCACAGTGTATATGTATGTGAGTCTATTATTGGCTGATGGCTGTCACATGATAGAGGGAGCCGGCAAATTGAAGTAAATTTTGAAATTTAATAGGAAAAAAAATAAATATCACTGCTCATTTAAAATTCTGAGTAATCGTTATTGAACTGCCCTTTTACTATGCATTTGTTGGTTTTGCAGTTCTACTCTATTTAATGATCTATGTCTGTATTAATGGTCTACTGCATTTAATGTAAATGGTTTCACCATATTCTAAGTTTAAATAAGGATGGGGTGGTTTTGAGTAGAAATATCCAAAACAAAATGAAATGGTTAAAAAGCTGCTCCTGGAATTTGCAGCGCTGAATGGAGGGAGCTTTGACCGGAGGAGGAAAGAGGCCCCCCCCCTCTCTCCTTCCTCTCGGTGGTTCAGTCTGGCTGGGGAACAGGAGGGGCTGAGGCAGAGGGCTTAAAGGGGGCAGGCTAAGCGGGAAAAGCAGCACAATAAGTTTTTGAGAGGAAGTGGAGCATCTTGTGTGCTGCTTGTCCTGCTTGGCCTGCGTCATGGCAGGGATTGAGGCGCTGCTGTTGCAGCTCAAGGAGGCGGCGCAGGAGCGTGGCCCTACCTGGCTTGAGGGTCAGGTCCGGGCTCTTCTCGGCACTCCGGTGCCCGTTGCGGCGGTGGGGCAGGCGGCCCCCAGGAAGAGATCGGGCAGGATTTCAAAGCCTCCGTTGAGGCTCAGCCCAGAAGTGCACGGGAGGGCCGGTGGAGGCCGGAAGTCGGCGCCTAGTGCGCAGAAGAGGCCGGTGGCAGTTGCGGCAGCTGGGCCATCCAGGCCCGCGGCGGTAGCAGTGGCTCAGGCTGGGAGGAGCGGCAGTGATCAGGAGCTGAGGCCTATGGCGGTAACGGCCGCTGCATGCGGTACTGGTGATGGGGGGGTGGATTACGGCCGGGAGCGGTCTGAGGGGGAGGGGGGGTTCTCTGGGGGGGGTTAGAGCTGGGCATATTGGTTACGGTAGCGAGCATGGAGGGGTGGGGGGTGGTGTTGTTGGGGGGGGGATCCTCTTTCCCTTTGCTGCTTTTCAGAGAGGATGAGAGTAGTGTTAGCTCAGGTCCTGGCAGGTTGGGTGGCGGAAGGGAGATAACAGTGCAGGCTGAGGTACATAGGGCCATTTCATCTGATATCTGCCCCATGTTAGTGGACCTGGACTATGGGTCTGGAGGGGAGGTGGAGGAGTTTGAGAGTGATCCAGGGGCGGTGGGTTTGTATCTTGAATCATCAGATGAGGAGTGTGTGTGTCCCTCTCCTGGGGCCAGTGGTAAGCCGGTTAGCCGGTTTGGGGGTGCTGTTAGTGGGCCCAAGGGGAGTGCCATTAACCCTGGGGTGTCTTTTGCTTCGGGGGTCAGTGGTGTGGATGATGTTGGGGGCTCACATGTCAGTTTTTCTTTTTCAGAGGCAGGTACTACTGGGCTACGGCCTGGCCCGCGGCCAGGCCCGTCTACAGCGGTGGATTCTATAGACGGCCTAGAGGAGGACTTCTTTGGCCTGCACGGCTCTTGGATAGAATCCATTAGGATAGAGCCTGATGACGGCGGACAGCAGGATCCATTGCCCGTGGCTGGGGTCGAGGTGAGGGGAGGGGCTAGGGGGGTGGGGTTGGCAGGATCTAGGGGTAGGGCCAGACTGCCTGTGGGAAATATTCGGGGTGGTAGGGGGAGGGACAGACGGCCCGGGGTGGTGGGCCAAGGGAGTGTTCCTAGGGGGGGCGCTAGGAGACGGCCAGTGGCGGAGGATGCATGGCCAGGGAGTGGCGGGGGTGGGGCTCCTAAGAGGGGTAGGGGGGCATGCACGGCTAGGGGTGGCATCCAGCCACATGGGAGGCGGGGGGGAGGGGATTGTTACCTCTTAATTTGTGTTCACGTGCTGATGTTTTCCAGGAAGCTACACGGCAGCCGGACCAGTCTGCACGGACAGCTGCCATAGTTCTGGAAGGGGTGCAGCGGAGTACGGAGCCACAGGAGGGCGGGCTCCAGGCTGCGGTTGAAGATTCATCAGGAGTGCGGGCTGCGGACAATTCTACAGGTGAGGCTGGGATAGTGAATGTGGGGGGTAATGTTGTGGGGTGTGATGATGTTTCTGTGGCTGTGAGGGTTGTTGCGGGCTTGCGGGATTTGTTGTCGCAATTGGAGGGGGCGCCCCCTCCAAAGGAGATAGCGGTTGAGAGGGCATGGGTCCTGGCTCCGGTGGTGCTGGTTCCTGTAGCGTCGGGGGAGGGGCGAGGCTGGTCCGGTGATGGTTTCACCGGCCCGCATAGTCGGGCCACCGGTGGCAGTGCAGGGCACTTGTCCGCCAGTGGTGGCGTAGGGTCCTGGGCCTGCGGTTGTTTCGGCACCTGGGGCTGCTAAATCGGCGGAGGGGGCGGAGTTGAGGGTGGCAGACACGGCGATGTCTCGGTCATGCCTCTGTTCCATAGGGCCTTTAGGGATGCACCTGACGGCGGAGGTCAGGGACAAGATATGTAAGAGGGAGTTTATTGAGCTGTTTTCGCTCCACCCTCTTGAGTAATCCTTTGAGATCCCAGAGGATTCCATAAAGGATGTGGCCAAGAAGGAGGAGGAGGAGCATAAGAAACGTTATAGGAAACTACCTAAAACGTTTTCTAATTGGTTCCAATCCTTTGTCATTTATGCCAGTGCTTTTGCGAGTAAATTCCTGGAGCAGGGTAGTGCCTTGTTCTGTTACTTGGACAAGATCGCGGCCGCGCAGCGGACATATGGTGGGATGGCTTGGTGGTCATATGACGAGCACTTTCGTCAGCGGCTGTCGGTCAAGCCGGATATGAGGTGGGGCGACCGGGACATGGGGTTGTGGCTAAAGGTAATGACACCGTTTAGAGCCTCCCAGTCCTTTCGGTCGGGAGCCGGTGGTCCCTCCGCTGGTGGGTCCCCGGCATCGGTTAGAAAAGGTTGTTGCTTCGCAATTTAACGAGAAATCATGTAAGTGGGGTGCCACGTGCAAGTTCAAGCACGAGTGCTCAGGGTGTGGGGGGGCTCACCCCTATTCGAGATGTTTCCGGAAGGGAAAGTCAGGGGGTTCAGGAGATTCGGCTGACAAAGGGGGTGACCCCGGTGAGGCTAGACGCGATGGAGAGTTGGCTCGTCCTGTACGCTAGCCGGCGGGGTTGTTGTGAGACAGCAGCAGTTTTGTATCATGGTTTTCAATTCGGTTTTGTTATTCCGTCGCAGGGTGGGAGTCGGGTATTCAGGGGTAATTTGAAGTCGGCCCGCTTGTGGCCGGAGGTGGTATGGGATAAATTGGACAAGGAGGTGTCCTTGGGGTGGATGGCTGGTCCATTTGATCATCCTCCCATCATGGACTTGAGAATATCTCCGCTGGGGGTGGTTCCCAAGAGGGAGCCCGGTAAGTTCCGGCTAATCCATCATCTCTCTTTTCCCAAAGGGGGATCGGTGAATGATGGGATCCCTCAGGAATTGGCATCAGTGAAATATGCCTCTTTTGATCAGGCGGTGGCATTGGTCAGGGAGGCTGGTCCTTCGGCCTTGTTGGCAAAAGTTGACATAGAGGCGGCGTTCAGGTTGTTGCCGGTGCACCCATCCTCGCATCGTTTGTTGGGTTGTAGTGTGGATGGCATGTACTACGTGGATTTGTGTCTTCCTATGGGCTGCTCTATTTCGTGTTCGTTGTTTGAGCAGTTCAGTTCGTTCCTGGAATGGGTGGTTTCAGTGCGGTCAGGTTTGTCGTCATTGGTGCATTACCTTGACGATTTCTTGTTTGTCGGCCCGGCTGGGTCGGAAGTTTGTGGGAGGTTACGGGACGTTTGCTGTCAGGTGGCGTTGGAATTTGGTGTGCCAATAGCCAAGGAAAAATCAGAGGGGCCAGTGTCGGTCCTAGATTTCCTGGGTATTACGATTGACTCCGTAAATATAGAGTGCAGGCTTCCCGGTGATAAGGTGACGGATTTGCTGGAGATTGTGGACCGCTGTTTGGTGGCCAAGAAGATCACGTTGCGTGATCTTCAGTCTTTGATTGGCAAGTTCAATTTCGCATGCAGGATCATCCCCATGGGGAGGGTTTTTTGCAGGCGGTTGTCCTTAGCTACGGCGGGTGTAGTCAAGCCGCACCATTTTGTGCGTTTGTCAAGGGAACTGAAAGATGACTTGAGAGTGTGGCGGTGTTTTTTGTTGGGTTTCAATGGCTCTGCATTGATTCAATCGCCTAGGGTTTCGAATGAGGAATTGGGACTGGTGACGGATGCGGCTGGTAGTTGTGGTTTTGGGGCTTACTTCATGGGGCAGTGGTGTGCGGCTGAATGGCCAGCGGAATGGCTGTCTGGTGGCTTAGTAAAGAACTTGGTTTTCTTGGAGCTTTTCCCAATTGTGGTATCTCTGTACGTGTGGGAGGTTGAGTTGAGTAACAAGTCGGTGGTTTTCTCGACCGACAATATGGGTGTTGTTTCGGCTTTAAATACATTAACGGCTTCCTCGTTGCCGGTGTTGCATTTGTTGCGCTTGTTGGTTTTGAAGTGTTTGAGGATGAACGTGTGCATTAGGGCTAAGCATATCCCGGGTGTTGATAATCCTATAGCCGATTCCCTCTCTCGCTTTCAGTGGCGGCTGTTCCGGGAATTGGTCCCTCGGGCAGACGCGACAGGTTGCCAGTGCCCAGTGTTTCTATGGAGGCTCGGTACGGAAGATTGGCTGCATGGGTGAAGGCCTCGCTCGCTCCAGGTACTTGGGCTTCTTATTCCAGAGTGTGGTGGGATTGGGAGTCCAGGCTGAGGGTATCGGGTTTTGAGGAAAGGGGTATGGATCTTGTTGGTCCCCTGTTGGATTGGATGTGGGAATGGGGGTGCCATAGTTTATCCCCTTCAGCTATGGATAGGCGGATGGCAGCTTTGTCATTTCGTTTTAAACTGCTCGGTCTGCACAATGCTACAAAGGTTTTTTGTGTTCGACAGGTTTTGAAGGGTTTAAAAAAGGGGTCGGTTGGCCCGTCCCCGGATGGCAGGAGGCCGATTACTTTTTCGTTGCTGCAACGGTTGTATGAGGTCTTGGGAGTCGTGTGCCGGTCGGTTTATGAAACTTTTCTGTTTAGGGCGACTTATGTTCTAGCCTTTTTTGGTGCTTTTAGAGTCTCGGAATTGGTTAGCAAAAATCTGAAGTTGATGGGTGGTTTGGGTTTTTCGGATGTGTATTTATTTGATTCTAGGGTTGAAATCTTTTTGAGAAGAAGTAAGACAGACCAGTTGGGAAGAGGTAGGACGATTGTCCTTTTTCCCAGTCGTGCCTTGGTTTGTCCTTGGCGTTGTGTTCAGGATTACTTGGGGGTCCAGCCAGGCCTCTGCGGTTCATTATTAATTCATCAGGACGGGAGTCCTATGTCACAGTTTCAATTCAAGGCGGTGCTTAAAAAAGCGTTGGGCCGGTTGGGAGTCAATCCGGCAGATTTTGGAACCCATTCTTTTTGAATTGGGGCCGCGACGGAAGCATCCATGAGGGGGCTTTCCGAAGAGGCAATTAAGGGGATTGGCAGGTGGGGTTTGGGTCGTTTTCGGCTTTATGTGCGCCCTGATTTGGGTATTTGAGGTTAATTTTCTTGTGGTTCATTGATTTTCTATGTTTTAGGTGTGGAGCGTTTGTGGTTGGTCGGTCACTCTTTCATTTATTGGGCCCGGAGGGCAGCTGCGGCGAAAGTGGATGGTTTGCAGTTGGGCATTGCCAAATCTCGTGGTGAAGTGAAATGGTTTGGTGTGAGGGGGCTAAGATGGGTCGGAGTGCTGCCTCTGGTGTTGGATTATTGCAGTCGTTTATAGCCTCCAAATGTGTTGATAATTCATGCTGGGGGGAATGACCTTGGTTTTTTGCCGCAGAGAGAGTTGTTGAGGATAATGAAGAGGGACATTGGTAGATTAAAGAGCTTGTTCCCATCTTTGACCATTGTGTGGTCGGATATCCTGCCAAGGATGGTGTGGAGGTCGGCTTGGGATCCGGTGCGCCTGGATAAGAGCAGGCGGAAAGTAAATAAGATTATGGGTGCGTTTGTGAGGAGGCTTGGGGGTTCGGTCGTTCATCACTCAGACTTGGCGGAGGTTGGTGATGGTGAATTCTATATGCCTGATGGGGTGCATTTAAATGATTTCGGGCTGCAGCTTTTTATCCTCAATTTTAAGGAGGCCCTATGTGCGGTTGGTGGGTTGGCGGAACTGGGCTGAGGTGTCAGGCCAGTCGGTGGCGGGGGTGCTAGCCCTTATATTGCAGAACAATTATGGCCAATGGTCGGTTTTTGGTGGAATTTTGTATTCCCATTGGGGAATGCAAGGTGGGGGTTTTCTAAGGGCAAAGGGTTCCTTAGAAAACCTGGATGTGGAGGATTGTGACGGGCCCAACCATTTTGCACGGTTGGGTCCAGTAAACAAGAAGTTACGGCCATAGTTAAATTAAGCAACTTAACGGGGGACTAGCACCGCTGTGGTTTTGAAGTGTAATATGTTTACAATTGTTTGCACTGTTATTTATTAAGTTATTAAAAGTTTTACTAAGTTATTTATTAATAAAAGGGCTGCGGCCAATTTTTTGCACCATCGCCAAGTCTGTTGTCTGTTATTTATGTGGGGTTTTTTTTTTAGTTTTCAAAACAAGCTTTATTAAAGAGAAGATATGAACAACATAATCAACAGTTACATTCTTTTGAACTCGAGCATTACAATCATATCACATATTGTGTATTGCCCTTTTCAAGGCGTTATGGAGTCTCTGAGGTTGTTTGAGATTCATACTTTTAACAAGATAGTCTTTTCCTCTTTTTTAGTAGCGCTTCATTGAGGTGCATACTAATTCTTGGGCTTGTTTCATCAAGCTAATTAGCTTGCTATGTGATAACATTCACTGTAATAAATAAATTTCAACTTTGGAACTTAACATCAGGGTCTTTTAATATATCTGCAGTAGGAACTCGGTTTTCTGTTGCACCTTACCGAGTTTGACTGAATTCCTGATGTTACAGCCTCACTCATCCTTAAGCAAGGTTGTGAGAATGAAGTAAAGTGAGAAGTGTTAGTAAAAGGTAGTACTAGAGGAAGGAGGGTAGGTAAGAGTAGGGAAAAGAAAAAAAAAAAAAAAAAAAAGGGTAGGTGGGCGAAGGGGTGGAGCCAGCGCTTTTAGTGTGCGTTTGTAGGTGTGGGGGACATGCTATGTCTCCTCTTATTTATCTAGCTAATTTGGGGTGCTGTTACTCACTATATCCCCTTGTCCTCCCATAGCAGTGTCATCAGTTCGTGTGTGCCTATCTTTCCGGTTTTGAGATAATGATATCGCTCAAGCCTTAGTAGGTCAGTCGTTCTATTTTTCCATTCCTGCAGGGTCGGGCCTTGCGGTTTTTTCCAATGTGCCGGTATGAGGCCTTTTGCGCTGTTGAGCATCAACAGCAGGAGAAGATGTTTATCCTCCCCGACTAATTTGGGCAGCTCATGGTATATTAGATACGTGGGTTTTGGAGGTATTATAATCTTTAGTTTCTTACTTATTTCTCCAAAGACTTCCTCCCAGTAAGGATAGATGTGTGGACATGTCCACCAGATGTGTAAAAGTGTTCCCTCCTCCCCACATCCCCTCCAGCATCCCCCGTCTACATGTGGGTAAATTTTATGTAGTCTTTGGGGCGTCATGTACCATCTACTCAGTAGTTTGTAATGTGTTTCTTGAATCCTCATGGATACTAAGGCCTTTTTGGCTTTGGCAAATATCTTAGTCCATTCCTTGGAGTCTATATCTTGTGCTAGGTCTTTTTGCCAAGCAGCTGTGAAGGTCGGAAGGGTGTGTGTACCCCCTGTCAGTAACATTTTGTATAGTTGTGAAACTAGGTGAGTCGGGGTCTGAGACATTGTGCACAGTGTTTCGTACAAAGTTTTCTGTCTGGTCAGGGCAGTTTTGTTTTTGTGTGTTTTAATATAGTGTTGCACCTGGGCCACTCTGAACCAGGATGTGAAGATTTCCGGAGCCCATTCCAACAATTCAGTCTGTGTTTTGAGTTTCCCCTGTTGCAATATATTGACCACAGAGGAATCCGCTAGGGTGTGGAATTCGCCCACCATATGTGGCCTGTACTCCAGCCCCAGATCCGGGTTTTCCCTAATTGGGGTGTTCGGTGAGTGTGTTGTGGATATATGTGGATTTCTGAGAAGTGTCCTATCCCACTCCTCAAACACCTCTTTTAACAACGGATACCGCGCAATGTCATGTGGTCTGTTCTTGACTGAGACCCAGGCCAATGCTCCTACATTTCCCCGCCCCAGAATATCATTGTCAATTTGTACCCAAGCTTTGTTGCGCAAGTTTTGACTCCATTCCACTATTCTTTGCAGAGTGATGGCTCTCTGATATTCTTTCAGCAAGGGTATCCCCAAGCCTCCCACATCTCTAGGTAGGTATGTGGTGCGCTTGTTAATTCTGGGTTTAATGCCATTCCAAATATAGGCTTTTATTGCTTTCTGGATTTGCTGAATGTACTGTGTAGTTGGGGAGATGGGCACCGCCTGCATCACATATAGTACCCTCGGCAAGATATTCATCTTGACCACCCCAATGCGCCCCATCCAGGAGATGGTCTTATTCTTCCAGTTAGTTAAATCTTTAACTATCTCATCCCTGATGTTTTTGTAGTTTATCTCTGCCGTATCCCTTACTTTGGGAGTGATTTTTATCCCCAAGTATTTTATGGAATGGTGTGCAAGCTTGATCGGACAGCTATTTCGCATTGCCTCAATCTGTTCAGGTCCATTAACAATCAGCACTTCCGATTTCTGTGGGTTCAGTAGGAAATTTGATACGCTTCCGAATAATGACAATTCGGTCATGGCCTCGCGTAAAGAGTCCGGGGTGTTTGAGATAGATAGCAGGATATCATCCGCATACATTGAGAGTTTTTGTTCTTTACCGCCTATTCGGAACCCCTTGATACGTGGGTTTGCCCTGATTTTGCTTGCTAGCACCTCTATCGTCAGCGCAAATAAGAGTGGCGAGAGGGGGCATCCCTGTCTGGTGCCGTTACTAATATTGAACGGCCCAGAGAGGGTGCCGTTTACCCTGACCCTCGCGTTTGGTGATGAGTACAGGGACATTATCATATTAATAATTTTGGGTCCAAAGCTGAATTTTAATAAAGTGTGATTCATGAAGGACCATCTCACCCGGTCAAAAGCTTTTTCAGCATCTGTGGTGACCAAGGAGAGAGGCCCATCATGAGTTGGGCGTGCGTAATCATTTGCAACACTTTCAGGGTGTTATCCCTCGCCTCGCGGGCAGGAATAAACCCCACCTGATTGGTCGACACAAGTCCCGGCAATAGTCTATTTACCCTGGCAGCCAAGATCTTCGCAAGAATCTTGACGTCCGAGTTCAGGAGGGATATTGGTCTGAAATTTTCCGGTCTGTCTTGCTGTTTCCCTGGCTTGGGGATTACAGCAATGTAAGCTTCTAGCATAGAACCGGGGAGTTTAGGAGTCTGGGGCAGGGCGTTGAACAGGTTTGCTAAGTGAGAAGCCAGTAGATCGGTATATACTTTATAGTACCTAAGTCCGAAGCCGTCGGGCCCCGGACTTTTCCCCGAGGGGAGGTCCTTGATAGGCCGTTTGATTTCGGTTATGGTGATTGGGGTGTCTAGTGATTCTCTCTCCTGGTCTGTAAGCCTCGGGAGATTAGTGCCATCGAGGTAGGCTGAGATATGAGCGTCATCGTGCGACGGGCGTGGGTGGCCCCCCCCCATCACCCCCGTTGCTATCTATATTGTACAAAGTTTCGTAATAATCTCTGAAGGTGTCTGCGATCGAGTCTGCGTCAGACTTCGTCAGACCTTCTTTGTCAGTTATGTGTTGCACATATGCTTTTAATTTTTTCCTCGCAATCGCCCTAGCCAAGAGCCTTCCCGCCTTGTCCCCATGCTCGAAGTACGTTTGTCTCAACATTAAAGCCTTTTTTTGGTATTCCTCCTGTAAGTATTGCAGGAGGATTCCCCTGGCTGTCACTAGTGCCTGCGTTCTGATGTTATCAGCCGGCTGCAGCTTATGAAGCTGCTCCGTCTGTTCCACCTGTGTCATTAGCGTCCGATAGCGCTCCCTTTTAGCTCTGTTTAGATCAGATTTCCTCTTGATCAGGAGGCCTCTAACAGTGCATTTATGCGCCTCCCAGACTGTGGTGTGTTCTACGGTGCCATCATCATTGATTTGAAAGAAGCTCTCAAGTTCTTTATGGAGATCTGTCCTAAAGACCGGATCTTTCAGTAGTGTATCATCCAGCCGCCACATAAAAGGCGTGACTGGTATGTTGGGCCAGAGTATAGAGCAGCTGACCGGAGCATGGTCCGACCATGTTATGGTGTTGATGTTGCTGTTCTGAGTTATCGTAAGTCCAGTGGTATCTGTGTATAAGTAATCGATCCTTGAATATTTTCTGTGTGGATGGGAATAAAATGTGTAATTATTGCTCCTCGGGTGATGTGTACGCCATATGTCATGTACTGTCAGTTCGGACAACATTGTCGTCATACGTTTAAGCGTCCTATGGGGGACGCTGGAGATGCCGTCCGAAGCGTCTAAGGCAGGGTCTAAAGGGGCATTAAAGTCCCCTCCCAAATAAAGTATTCCAATTTTCATCTCTAGTATTTTCCGAATCACCTTTGAGAGGAAAAGGTGTTGTGTGTGATTTGGGCAATAAATATTGGCCATCGTAATGGGTCTGCCGTAAAGGGAGCCAGTTACTACCAGATATCTGCCTTCCGGGTCTTTGTATAGTTGTGTGAGCTGGAAAGGTAGCTTTGCATGTAAAATGATTCCCACACCATTTTTTTTCTTGGGCCCAGACGCAAAGAACGCAGTTGGGTATTGGCGGCTAACCCACCTAGGTTCGTGTGTTGCCGCGAAATGTGTCTCCTGTAGGTATATGATATCCCCTCCCATCCTCTGAAAATCTCTTTGCGCTATGGATCGTTTGTTGGGGCTGTTCAGTCCTTTGACATTTATTGTTATCAGTTGGATTGGATGCGTTCTGGTGTGTCCCCGTCTAAGTGCCATTGCGTATTTGTACCTCTGTGTGGTGGTAGTGTTCTGCTTTGGTAGGGAAGAAGGGTGTGATGCGGGGGGAGGGGAGTAGAGGGAAAAAAAAAATAGGGGGGGGGAAATGGGTGGGGAGGAGAGGTTTCTCCCTTAAGACGTAGAGAGTAGGGGGACCAGAGAGGAGAACAAGAGAGGGGGGGATGGGAAAGAAGAGAGAGTGTAGTAAGGTTACTGGGGGGGGGGTGTTAGTGAAGCAGTGGGAAAGACAACTGCCCCAAAGGAGGAAAGAGGGAAGTTAGGAGAATAGTAGAGCTGAGAGTAAGTTGTTCTGCTGTGCAAGAGAACAGTGTTGGGTACAGATGCAAATAGTTCAGTGCAGTACTCTCAGTTTAACAGCAATAAATTACAGAAAAAAAAAGAACAACAATAACAACAATAACAATGTGGGGGTAGTTGTCCCCCAGTTCTCCTTTTAAATATTAACTTTTATCTTATTCAAATCTAGTTAACGTTTTCCCTGTAAACCTACAATTTCAAATTAGTTTCCGAGTTGGTGTGTTGTGAGTCTTTCAGGTCTCTTTCTCAGTGGTCCATATGGGTGAATGCCTAACTGCTTCTCACCTCCGTGAGTGGTTCTTGTTATAGAGTGTCACTATGTCTTAGTGACAATTATGTTGCTTGTGGTTTGAACATCTATCTGATTTTTGCAATATGCACTATTATGATGTGTTATATTGTGGCTTCTATGATACCCTATGGATGTGGATATATGTCTGACTGTGAGCGTGCCTGTTGTTGCGTTGGTCAGTTTGGAGTCGCCAGTGGGCGCATGTATGTGTCATAGAGGGAATGGGTTGCAGCAAGTCGTAAGTGTCGCACCCATATTATTGAGTTTAGACTTTTCCTTGGTCCCAGTTACGCTGTCTATACACATATACCTATAAATGCATCATTATTTGCTATCTTAGTGCCATTAATGCTCAGCCCAGGTGTATATTTTAATTTATTACACTAGCCTCCCCGCCCGACCTCTATACATGATACTAAGCGCCAGTGTGTCTCGGTGATAAGTGTGTAACTTTTGGTTAGAGCTTCTATCTGATTTTTGCAGTACGCACTGTAATGGCGTGTCATGTTGTGGCATTCATGTTATCATGAGGAAGGGGATATGTGTCTGGTTATATGTATGTCTGTTGTTACTACAGTCAGTTTGGAGCCGCTGGTGAGCGCCTGTATGTGTTATGTGAGGTGTGGGTTGCAGCTGGTCTTGTTAGTCGCCCCCGTGTTTTAAATTGAGACCTTATCTTGTTCCTCGTGACACTTTCTACACATACATGCATATAAAAACAACATCAGGTGTTATATTAGTGCTGATAATTCTCATCATTGATGTAAACTGCAAATTGTTACATTAACCACTTTTCCTGACATTCACATTTTCAAGTTAGATGCTATCTGAACAACAAAAATTATCTAAAATATAAATGACTGAGTCTTTATATACGACCTGAGAGTCCATTCTGTGTCTCCACACCGTTACTCGAATGGAGGTTTGGAACGCTGGAATTGTCTCCCAGCAAGGTGAGGGGTAAAGTCTTATGTCTCTGTCTTGACGTTGTCCCATCAGGCTAAGGGTTGTTGATTAATTCTTTGATTGTGCCTTGGGTTTGGTCCAGGAGGACCACGCTGATCCTCGGCCATATCTAGAGGTGGACGTATGTTTAGGCCCAGGGCTTGGTTGAAGTTTGGTAAATCTTCTGCTGACTTCAATACGTGGGATGTGTTGTTTTTTGTGACGATCAAGCATGTGGGAAATCCCCACCTGTATGGCAGTTTTTTGTCTTTGAGGGCCGCCGTGACATATCTCAAGTCCCTGCGCTTCTGTAACGTTGCAGGACATAAGTCTGAGTAGACTTGTATCTCTGATCCTCTGAATTCAAGTGGATGCTGTGCTCTTGCGAGCCGAAGGATTTCTTCCTTATCTTTAAAGGACAGTAGCTTCATCACAACATCTCTGGGTGGTGCTCTGTTTGGTGGCTTGGGGCGCAGGGCTCTATGCGCCCTTTCTATCGGTATTTCAGGTGCGTTTTCATTATTTTTTAGATATTTGATGAAGTCTTGTATGTAGTTTTGGAGGGCAGGGGGATCAACTGTTTCAATTATTCCACGTAATCTAAGACTGTTCCTCCTGCTCCTATTTTCTAAGTCCTCTATACGTTCCATAAGTGTTTGCACTGAGCCTTCTTGGGCCTGCATTTGACTAGTTTGGCGCTGTAAATCAGAGCTAAGGGTTTCTTGTCTCTCTTCTATTTGCGTGACGCGGCGATCCACTACCATAATATCCCTTTTCATTTCACTAAACATTGTCTTGAAGTCTTGCATTGCTTCTCTTATGTCTTCCTTTGATGAAAGATGTTTTATGTCTTCTCTCGTTAGATAGTTTTGAGCCTTGTTGTGTGCATTAGGATCGTGTACTTGTGCTATTGTCATCTGTACAGGTGCGCTGCGTTCAGTGTCTGCTGAAGTTATGTTTGGCTCAGCTGGGATCAAGTAGTTCTCCAGTGCTGTGGTTTGGGTAGGTCTGGGTGGTTTGGCATTTCTTTTGGCAGCCATGTCTGTGAGTGTTTTGCTACTCAGTGTCACTCTGTCAGGCCCTCACAGAAGTATGTACGGTCGTCTGCACCCACTGGGGTTGTATGATAAAATGGGGTTTGCTCTTCTGGCTCATCCACAGTGCATGTTATAATGATGGTGGCCTCTTTCCTTTTTCTCCTTCCCCCTCTTGTCTTTTTTTTCCCCCTTTCTTTCCCCCCCCCCCCTTCCTCCTTTTTATCAGAAAGGAAGGGTAGGATTTGCAAGTAAGGGCCCGGTTCACGCCTTCAATGTCCCAGTACTCCAGTTATTATGAGATGTATTAGAGTGTCTCTTTTCAGGCTTGCAGGCCCTAATACTGGAGTATGGCCCTGTTCTATGTCCCACGTGTGCTATCTCTCACCAAGAGTTTCTTTGCTGCTAGTGATGTGGGTTATTTCTTTTAATAGATTAGAGATCCTAGGCCTCATGTATAGTGTGTCACTTCTCCTGTTAGCTGTGGAGCTTTGTGGGTGAGTTTATGGAACAGAGTCACCTGCGCTGTGATTGCGCGTGACTGAGTGTGGGCCGGAATGTCCTTGGGCTTTATAGTATTTCATTAGCCCCTATAACTGTAAGCAGGCTTGCGTCTGTTATTGGGGTCAAAGGGGGTGCATATGTCAAGTGAGGGGTTTGCTGCGATCTTACCCCCAGCGTGTCAGAGCACCGTCTCTCCACTGCAGGTGCTGCGTTGCTTACAGTCCCTTAGGCCTCCAAACCGCCGCGTGACCGCAAGCTCTGTCCGGCTTGTGCAGATGTCTTCGGTATCGCGGTATTTGTCTCACGCGGGGCCGTGCCTAGCTGTCTTGTCTACAGCCCGGACAAGTAGAGGCGCCAAGTATGTATTTCTCCTCCGCCATTGGGACTAGTGCGCTCCGGATCTCTTGTTCGCCATTCCTTCTGCTCTGTCTCAGGCGGTGCTTGTTTTTTGCGCAGCGTAATGCTGGTATGGCATATGTCGCCAGGTCAGAAGTAAAGCCGGTTATGTCTCCAACACCTCCCGCTTCTGTTGCTACTTTTTCAGAGTTATACAGGACCAAGGGAAAACGCTAAGTGCATTAGGGAAACTGAAGGGACTACAGAGCTCTGTATCTAAGCAGCCATCTTGGTCCGTGGCTAGGCTCCGCCCCCTATGTGGGGGGGTTTTATGTTGAAGGTTGGTATTAATGTGTGTTGGTTAAGGGGCCGGAGATTTGACGACATAAAAGGTCAAGCTGCTCCTGGAATTTGCAGCGCTGAATGGAGGGAGCTTTAACCGGAGGAGGAAAGAGCCCCCCCCCCCTCTCTCCTTCCTCTCGGTGGTTAAGTCTGGCTGTGGGACAGGAGGGGCCGAGGCAGAGGGCTTAAAGGGGGCAGGCTGAGCAGGAAAAGCAGCACAGTAAGTTTTTGAGAGGAAGTGGAGCATCTCCCTCCCACCCGTCCCTAATGTTGAAGAATTGTGTTTGTTCTGTGTTTCTTTTCTTTTCAGGTTGTATGTCGCAGTCGGGAGGCGGGGGTGCTAGCCCTTATATTGCAGAACAATTATGGCCAATGGTCGGTTTTTGGTGGAATTTTGTATTCCCATTGGGGAATGCAAGGTGGGGGTTTTCTAAGGGCAAGGGGTTCCTTAGAAAACCTGGATGTGGAGGATCGTGACGGGCCCAACCATTTTGCACGGTTGGGTCCAGTAAACAAGAAGTTACGGCCATAGTTAAATTAAGAAACTTAACGGGGGACTAGCACCACTGTGGTTTTGAAGTGTAATATGTTTACAATTGTTTGCACTGTTATTTATTAAGTTATTAAAAGTTTTACTAAGTTATTTATTAATAAAAGGGCTGCGGCCAATTTTTTGCACCATCGCCAAGTCTGTTGTCTGTTATTTATGTGGGGGTTTTTTATGTTGAAGGTTGGTATTAATATGTGTTGGTTAAGGGGCCAGAGATTTGACGACATAAAAGGTCAAGAAAAAAAAAGAAAAAACTTTCATTATTTAGACAAAGTGTAGAATAAAAAAAAAAAAAAACTATTATCAAATTTACTTCTTTCTCCTTGTATCCTTTGTTACCTAATTTTATGAAACAATACACAGGTAAACTCTACAGCAGAGGAAGTTGCTGAATCTTAATTGTGAAACTTCAGTTTTAAATTCCAGGTCACTTTAAAAGTGTTGTTTTTGAGAAAGAGAGCATGTTTTATGTGTTTACAAGTGTCAGTGAAAGTGTAGCATGTGGCAGTGAGTGTGACGTTTGGGTACTACAAGCAGACCAGAGAACGTGCAGTGTGTGAGTTCCAATGGCAGAGAGTGTGACACATAATCATGAGACACAGGGTACAAAGTCTCAGCTCTGACACCGTGCTCCTATGCACAATCTAGCACTGCAAGGTCAATAAGCTTATAAACAGTTTTGTCAACGTGTCAGACAGCAAGTGCTCGTACACATTTAACAAAAACACAAACATATTAAAGTTGTCATAAAACTCATAATAAAACAGACACACCTAATAGATACCGTGCACATGAACCTGACAAATAATGTACCAATCATCACACAGGAATCAGGACACCAACCCTTAGCATTTCCCTTCCGATCTCTCCATCGTGTGGAAAAAGATTAGGACGTAACAGGACAGGTAGTGGAGTTTGCAATAAATGTTATGCTGAAGCATCATTCTCTGATCTGTTACTGCTCTGTGCCCATTTTATTAGTGTAGCTGATCTGCTAGGATCTGTATTGCCCACACAATATTGAATGCTATAAACTTGTCTTGTTGAATCCCTGTCACTACCAGCACTATGAAAACATCTCTGTGGAAATGTCAATGTTTTCCTGAGTCTTTTTTTAGAAATTAATCTTGTCTAAATCTTGAAGTTAAAAAACGTATTGTACAACAAATGTTGATCAGTTATTGGTATTTTGTGTATGCGTCTGCGCCTCAGATCCAACTCAGTAAACGTACAACTCTTTATAACTTGTTATGCCGATCTGTCCTGCAATGTGATTATTACAAAACTCATAATTGTGATATGTTAAAACAGTGTTTCCCAACCGCGGTGCTCAAGTACCCCCAACAAGCCTGGTTTTCATTATAGCTGGACAAGTGCACAGGTGAAGTCATCAACTGATCAGTAACCATGGTTACTAATCTGCTCTCATCCATCAGATGAATATTTCACCTGTGCTCTAGTTCAGCTATAATGAAAACCAGCACTGTTGGGGGGAATTGAGGACCACGGTTGGGAAATACTGGCCTAGATTTAGAGTTCGGCGGTAAAAGGGCTGTTAACGCTCCGCGGGTTTTTTTCTGGCCGCACCATAAATTTAACTCTGGTATCGAGAGTTCAAACAAATGCTGCGTTAGGCTCCAAAAAAGGAGCGTAGAGCATTTTTACCGCAAATGCAACTCTCGATACCAGAGTTGCTTACGGACGCGGCCGGCATCAAAAACGTGCTCGTGCACGATTCTCCCATAGGAAACAATGGGGCTGTTTGAGCTGAAAAAAAACCTAACACCTGCAAAAAAGCAGCGTTCAGCTCCTAACGCAGCCCCATTGTTTCCTATGGGGAAACACCTCCTAAGTCTGCACCTAACACCCTAACATGTACCCCGAGTCTAAACACCCCTAACCTTACACTTATTAACTCCTAATCTGCCGCCCCCGCTATCGCTGACCCCTGCATTACACTTTTAACCCCTAATCTGCCGCTCCGTAAACCGCCGCCACCTACGTTATCCCTATGTACCCCTAATCTGCTGCCCTAACATCGCCGACCCCTATGTTATATTTATTAACCCCTAATCTGCCCCCCACAACGTCGCCGACACCTGCCTACACTTATTAACCCCTAATCTGCCGAGCGGACCTGAGCGCTACTATAATAAAGTTATTAACCCCTAATCCGCCTCACTAACCCTATCATAAATAGTATTAACCCCTAATCTGCCCTCCCTAACATCGCCGACACCTACCTTCAATTATTAACCCCTAATCTGCCGACCGGAGCTCACCGCTATTCTAATAAATGTATTAACCCCTAAAGCTAAGTCTAACCCTAACACTAACACCCCCCTAAGTTAAATATAATTTTTATCTAACGAAATAAATTAACTCTTATTAAATAAATGATTCCTATTTAAAGCTAAATACTTACCTGTAAAATAAATCCTAATATAGCTACAATATAAATTATAATTATATTATAGCTATTTTAGGATTAATATTTATTTTACAGGCAACTTTGTAATTATTTTAACCAGGTACAATAGCTATTAAATAGTTAAGAACTATTTAATAGTTACCTAGTTAAAATAATAACAAATTTACCTGTAAAATAAATCCTAACCTAAGATATAATTAAACCTAACACTACCCTATCAATAAAATAATTAAATAAACTACCTACAATTACCTACAATTAACCTAACACTACACTATCAATAAATTAATTAAACACAATTGCTACAAATAAATAAAATTAAATAAACTATCTAAAGTACAAAAAATAAAAAAGAACTAAGTTACAGAAAATAATAAAATATTTACAAACATAAGAAAAATATTACAACAATTTTAAACTAATTACACCTACTCTAAGCCCCCTAATAAAATAACAAAGCCCCCCAAAATAAAAAATTCCCTACCCTATTCTAAAATACAAATATTACAAGCTCTTTTACCTTACCAGCCCTGAACAGGGCCCTTTGCGGGGCATGCCCCAAGAATTTCAGCTCTTTTGCCTGTAAAAAAAAACATACAATACCCCCCCCCCAACATTACAACCCACCACCCACATACCCCTAATCTAACCCAAACCCCCCTTAAATAAACCTAACACTACCCCCCTGATGATCTTCCTACCTTGTCTTCACCATGCCAGGTTCACCGATCCGTCCTGGCTCCAAGATCTTCATCCAACCCAAGCGGGGGCTAGACATCCACTGAAGAAGTCCAGAAGAGGGTCCAAAGTCTTCCTCCTATCCGGCAAGAAGAGGACATCCGGACCGGCAAACATCTTCTCCAAGCGGCATCTTCTATCTTCTTCCATCCGATGACGACCGGCTCCATCTTGAAGACCTCCAGCGCGGATCCATCCTCTTCTTCCGACGACTAGACGACGAATGACGGTTCCTTTAAGGGACGTCATCCAAGATGGCGTCCCTCGAATTCCGATTGGCTGATAGGATTCTATCAGCCAATCGGAATTAAGGTAGGAATTTTCTGATTGGCTGATGGAATCAGCCAATCAGAATATAGTTCAATCCGATTGGCTGATCCAATCAGCCAATCAGATTGAGCTCGCATTCTATTGGCTGATCGGAACAGCCAATAGAATGCGAGCTCAATCTGATTGGCTGATTGGATCAGCCAATCGGATTGAACTTGATTCTGATTGGCTGATTCCATCAGCCAATCAGAAAATTCCTACCTTAATTCCGATTGGCTGATAGAATCCTATCAGCCAATCGGAATTCGAGGGACGCCATCTTGGATGACGTCCCTTAAAGGAACCGTCATTCGTCGTCTAGTCGTCGGAAGAAGAGGATGGATCCGCGCTGGAGGTCTTCAAGATGGAGCCGGTCGTCATCGGATGGAAGAAGATAGAAGATGCCGCTTGGAGAAGATGTTTGCCGGTCCGGATGTCCTCTTCTTGCCGGATAGGAGGAAGACTTTGGACCCTCTTCTGGACTTCTTCAGTGGATGTCTAGCCCCCGCTTGGGTTGGATGAAGATCTTGGAGCCAGGACGGATCGGTGAACCTGGCATGGTGAAGACAAGGTAGGAAGATCATCAGGGGGGTAGTGTTAGGTTTATTTAAGGGGGGTTTGGGTTAGATTAGGGGTATGTGGGTGGTGGGTTGTAATGTTGGGGGGGGGGTATTGTATGTTTTTTTTTACAGGCAAAAGAGCTGAAATTCTTGGGGCATGCCCCGCAAAGGGCCCTGTTCAGGGCTGGTAAGGTAAAAGAGCTTGTAATATTTGTATTTTAGAATAGGGTAGGGAATTTTTTATTTTGGGGGGCTTTGTTATTTTATTAGGGGGCTTAGAGTAGGTGTAATTAGTTTAAAATTGTTGTAATATTTTTCTTATGTTTGTAAATATTTTATTATTTTCTGTAACTTAGTTCTTTTTTATTTTTTGTACTTTAGATAGTTTATTTAATTTTATTTATTTGTAGCAATTGTGTTTAATTAATTTATTGATAGTGTAGTGTTAGGTTAATTGTAGGTAATTGTAGGTAGTTTATTTAATTATTTTATTGATAGGGTAGTGTTAGGTTTAATTATATCTTAGGTTAGGATTTATTTTACAGGTAAATTTGTAATTATTTTAACTAGGTAACTATTAAATAGTTCTTAACTATTTAATAGCTATTGTACCTGGTTAAAATAATTACAAAGTTGCCTGTAAAATAAATATTAATCCTAAAATAGCTATAATATAATTATAATTTATATTGTAGCTATATTAGGATGTATTTTACAGGTAAGTATTTAGCTTTAAATAGGAATTATTTATTTAATAAGAGTTAATTTATTTCGTTAGATAAAAATTATATTTAACTTAGGGGGGTGTTAGTGTTAGGGTTAGACTTAGCTTTAGGGGTTAATACATTTATTAGAATAGCGGTGAGCTCCGGTCAGCAGATTAGGGGTTAATAATTGAAGGTAGGTGTCGGCGATGTTAGGGAGGGCAGATTAGGGGTTAATACTATTTATGATAGGGTTAGTGAGGCGGATTAGGGGTTAATAACTTTATTATAGTAGCGCTCAGGTCCGCTCGGCAGATTAGGGGTTAATAAGTGTAGGTAGGTGTCGGCGACGTTGTGGGGGGCAGATTAGGGGTTAATAAATATAACATAGGGGTCGGCGATGTTAGGGGTAGCAGATTAGGGGTACATAGGGATAACGTAGGTGGCGGCGATTTGCGGTCGGAAGATTAGGGGTTAATTATTTTAAGTAGCTTGCGGCGACGTTGTGGGGGGCAAGTTAGGGGTTAATAGATATAATACAGGGGTCGGCGGTGTTAGGGGCAGCAGATTAGGGGTACATAAGTATAACGTAGGTGGCGGTCGGCAGATTAGGGGTTAAAAATTTTAATCGAGTGGCGGCGATGTGGGGGGACCTCGGTTTAGGGGTACATAGGTAGTTTATGGGTGTTAGTGTACTTTAGGGTACAGTAGTTAAGAGCTTTATAAACCGGCGTTAGCCAGAAAGCTCTTAACTCCTGCTATTTTCAGGCGGCTGGAATCTTGTCGTTAGAGCTCTAACGCTCACTGCAGAAACGACTCTAAATACCGGCGTTAGGAAGATCCCATTGAAAAGATAGGCTACGCAAATGGCGTAGGGGGATCTGCGGTATGGAAAAGTCGCGGCTGTAAAGTGAGCGTTAGACCCTTTAATCACTGACTCCAAATACCAGCGGGCGCCCAAAACCAGCGTTAGGAGCCTCTAACGCTGGTTTTGACGGCTACCGCCGAACTCTAAATCTAGGCCACTGTGTTAAAAGAACTAATCTGGCTCTCGCCTCACTCTAGATGCTTTCTTCACCTCTCTTGGCTTGTCTATAACCACTTTTCTGATAAATTCCCACAATACCTGAGCAATATGCTCACCCCTGCTCTGCAATCCTCCTATAACTGAAGTCGCACTTCTTCCACAATACTCTCCATTCCCCGTTATAACAAGGAAGTTGGCCGGTCTGCATTCTCATTTAGAGCTCTTCAACTGTGGAATGACCTCCAGGAAACCACCAATTCCTCCAGCAATCTGAGATCCTTCAAAATAAAAGTCTCTCTATCTTTACAAATAAATAAATCTTGTAAAGACTAAATTATAAAAAATATCTACCTTGTGCCTGGGTATTACTAGGTAAAAAGGTAACTTTGTACATTATGTAATGTATTGCTGGCATATCCCAGGACATACTTGAAAACAAGAGAAATCATAATGTATTTTTTTTCTGGTAAAACATTTTATAAATAAATAAATATGTAAATAAATAAAGAGAGATGAGCTGAGCTTAGTCCCTAAAGAGGTCCCAGACCGGCATTTATAATTCAACTGTGATCTACAATATTAGCCTTTACTGTTCCACCAATCAGATAAAGGCTGATAAGATGGTTAAATCAGACATATTTGTTCAAGCCTCAGGGACCGGTCCAGCAATGTCAACTCAGTTTTTTTTTCCTTCAAAGTTAGATAAACTGAGTACTGTTATGCAAGATAATAACAAATATTGCTTTTTTATCAGTTGCTTCAAAAGTCTGTGGCCACATGTTAAAGCCTCTGCATTTTTAGAGAAGAGAACCATATGTAAAAAAAATGTAATTACCAATTATTACAATTATTGCTATGACTGAAGGGGCAAAGTCAAAAGCCAACAGATTAGGTCTATGTATTCACAAACCTGGGGGTCGATCCGATATAAATCGTAGTTTGCGGCGCAAGCGAGGGAACCCGCGTCGCCCGCAGTTTCAGCTCGCAACTCGAGCTATCCCATATACTGCGCCGTCAGATGCTAAAGTGCTGTAAGTCAGATAAACCAGCGATGTCCAGAAATCTGCGCAAGTACAAATTTCTGGCGTCGCCAGTGACTTGCGGCACATTAGAAACTGCCGGCGCCTACAAAACCTGACTAAAGTCTAAATCACCCGCACTGTCTAACACGCCTCCCTAACATAGCCCGACACGTCTAACCCTCTATCCGCTCACTATCCTAACAATAACAATGTATTAACCCCTAAACCGCCGCTACCTAATAAAGTTATTAACCCCTAAACCGCTGCCAGCTATATTAAATCTATAACCCCCTAAAGTGAGCCCCTAACACCGCCGCCATCTACCTTACCTACCCCCTAAAGTGAGCCCCTACCCCGCCGCTATCTATTTTAAAATTATTAACCCCTAATCTAATCCCCCTACACCGCCGCCAGCTATATTAACTATATTAACCCTAATTATATTAAGGTTAATATAGTTAATATCGTTATTATATTATATATATATAAAGTATAATAACCCTATCTAACTCTAACATCCCTAACTAAACTCTTATTAAAATAAATCTAATATTAATAATATTAATTAAAATATTCCTATTTAAATCTAAATACTTACCTATAAAATAAACCCTAAGATAGCTACAATATAATTAATAATTACATTATAGCTATGTTATGGTTTATATTTATTTTACAGGTAAATTGTTAATTATTTTAACTAGGTATAATAGCTATTAAATAGTTATTACCTATTTAATAGCTATCTAGTTAAAATAATTACCCAATTACCTGTAAAATAAATCCTAACCTAAGTTACAAATACACCTACACTATCAATAAATTAAATAAACTACAAATATCTATCTAAAAATACAATTAAATAAACTAAACTAAATTACAAAAAAAAAAACACTAAATTACAAAAAATAAAAAAAAGATTACAAGATTTTTAAGCTAATTACACCTATTCTAAGCCCCCTAATAAAATAATAAACCCCCAAAATAAAAAATAAAAAAAAATCCCTACCCTATTCTAAATTAAAAAAAGTTCAAAGCTCTTTTACCTTACCAGCCCTTAAAAGTGCCTTTTGTGGGGGCATGCCCCAAAGAAAACTGCTCTTTGCCTGCAAAAAAAAAACACAATACCACCCCCCAACATTACAACCCACCACCCACATACCCCTAATCTAACCCAAACCCCCCTTAAATAAACCTAACACTACCCCCCCTGAAGATCTCCCTACCTTGTATTCACCCCGCCGGGCAGAACTCCTCATCCGATCCGGGCGATGTCTTCCAGCAAGCTGCAGTGAAGTCTTCTTCCATCCGGGCGATGTCTTGAAGCAAGCGGCAGAGAGTCTTCTTCCATCGGCAATGTCTTCAAGCAAATCGGCATCTTCAATCTTCTTTCTTCGCTCCTCCGCCGCGGAGCATCCATCCGGCACGACGACTTCCCATCCGGCACGACTTCCTTGATTCTGATTGGCTGATTCCATCAGCCAATCAGAAAATTCCTACCTTAATTCCGATTGGCTGATAGAATCCTATCAGCCAATCGGAATTCGACGGACGCCATCTTGGATGACGTCATTTAAAGGAACCTCATTCGTCGGGAAGTCGTCGTGCCGGATGGATGCTCCGCGGCGGAGGAGCGAAGAAAGAAGATTGAAGATGCCGATTT